>NC_066520.1:13244708-13249708 GCF_024679095.1 Eriocheir sinensis
TGTTTTATTTTTTTGTACCTTTACTTTCACTTTCTCCTTTTCCTTAATTTTCCTTTTCTCGATTTTCTTTCTATCTTTTCTTTCTTTCTAGTCTGCATTATTTCTCCTTTTTTTTTTTGCTTAATTACTACTTTGCTATCTTTTTTTTCTTTTTTTTTGGCTTTCACTTTCTCTTCCCTATTTTCCTTTTACTTTTGGATGTTTTTTTTTTCCTCTTTTCTCTGACTCCCTCTCAATTTGTCTTTCTTCCGGGTATTCTCTCTCTCTCTCTCTCTCTCTCTCTCTCTCTCTCTCTCTCTCTCTCTCTCTCTCTCTCTCTCTCTCTCTCTCTCTCTCTCTCTCTCTCTCTCTCTCTTACACACACACACACACACTGCACCTGTTTGCCTACCTTTTCGTCGTGGGCTTGGCAGGTGCACCTCGCCTCGTGTTATGGCCAGTGAGGATGAAAGGGAGGTGCTCAGGTGGGCGGCAGGTGGGGGGAGAGGAAGGGGGCAGAGTTGTAAATTGTGAAGCTGCTCAGGAAATAGAGAGAGGGAGAAAGAAAAGGGGAGAGAGAGAGAGGGGGCGTATATGTGTGTGTGCGCGTGTGTGTGTGTGTGAGAGAGAGAGAGAGAGAGAGAGAGAGAGAGAGAGAGAGAGAGAGAGAGAGAGAGAGAGAGAGAGAGAGAGAGAGAGAGAGAGAGAGAGAGAGAGAGTTGAGAAATGGGTCTAAAAGCATAATATTCAGGAAATTCTCTTGATAATTAGATGAACAGATTATGCAGAATAAATTTGTACGTGAGTAAAAAATGAATTTAATATTGCTCCAGTTAATATTGTCACTACTACTACTACTACTATTACTACTACTACTACTACTACTACTACTACTACTATTACTGTAAGAATGCTTGTAAAATGTGACTATTATCTATTTTCTCACTTCCTCATATCTGCGAGTCCTCCCTTCTCCTCTCCCTCCTTCTTCCTCTATCCCCCTTCCTCCTCTCCCCCTTCCCCTCTCCCCCTTTCTTCCTTCATCCGTCCCTGCTGGCCCTCGCTCCCAGAATATATCGGACTCGGCCTCAATTCTACCGCTCACGCATCGAATTTATATAGCAGTGTGTGTGTGTGTGAGTGTGTGTGTGTGTGTGTGTGTGTGTGTACCCCATAAGTTTTGATAATAATAATAGTAATGATAATAATCGTGATAATGATAATAAGATAACTATGATTTCTGAGTCACATCACTGTAATATATTTCTTCACTTTATATTTCCTCTCTTAATAATGATACTCGCTGTTTTCATTTCCTCCGCAAGGCCATTTCTCTCTCTCTCTCTCTCTCTCTCTCTCTCTCTCTCTCTCTCTCTCTCTCTCTCTCTCTCTCTCTCTCTCTCTCTCTCACGCTTAACCCCTCCCCCCGGCTGGTTTATTTATTCGTTTATATATTTTGATTGTCTTTTGTTTCCGCCAAGGTCGCTGCAATTATCGCGTCTATTGTTTCGCGGGCCGTGAGTGGCGGGGCTTCGGGCTGTCAGGCGGGGAACGTGGCGGGGAAAAGTGAATGAAATATACAGCATTGTGGGAAGGGGTTTGTTTCGTGACTTAAAGCATAAAAAAAGTATATGTATGGGGTATAGAGGACTTTATTTACGGTTTTGCACAATGAGAGAGAGAGAGAGAGAGAGAGAGAGAGAGAGAGAGAGATTATGTGATTCAAAGCATTAAAAACGTGTATATGAATGGCGTAAGAGGACTTATTTATGATTTTTCACGATAAGAGAGAGAGAGAATATATATATATATATATATATATATATATATATATATATATATATATATATATATATATATATATATATATATATATATATATATATATGGTTATTTTTTCTTCTTATGGAAAATGCTTGACAAATACTGTGATAATAACTCTCTGGAAATTAATTATCCTGTCGCGAATGACTACAACTTTTATCTTCCTGTCTGACGGTGTTTCTTTTTTTGTGTGTGATTTAGATCTGAAATTGAATATCACCTTTGTTGTGGGGGGCGTGGCACACATCCTCCTCTGACAGCAATGTTAGTCAGAATCCAAAATAGTCAATGGTAATATTGCTGACTATTTTTGTGTGTCACTGTTGGACCTTACTATCAAATGGTGTTGCTCTCCAGGAACCCACGACTCTGCTCAATGATGAAGTCAGGCCAACCCTCAGTTTGCCGCTCGTTATAAGTTCATTCCTAACCAATAGATATATACATCGTTTTGTATGGAAAATTAGAGCCCTCGGACAGTTTTTGGTCCTTGTCAAGTGTTGTTTGTACAGCCAGTCGTCGCGCCGCCCTGGCACACACATTCTGGGACAACACACCGCTTATGACAAGTGTAGAACAAAGCCCACGGGATGCAAGCACTCAGGCAGGGAAGCCAGCCCGCCCGCCTTTTTCTAGTGACGGGTGCCGGAATGTTGCTGGATGGAGTTCGCCTGCAGGTCAAAGTCGGGATTATCCTTTGCCGGACCCTCCGCCTGCCCGGGTGCCTGGAACATTCCTAGCTTCTCAGAGGACCATCAGCGCTCCCCTCCGTCAGGGGAGCAGAGGAAGGGTTGCCTGAAGTGAGGCGGCCTGGCGTTGTGGAAAGATTAATTGTGATGGCTGGACGTGTACCTGTGCTTGGCTTATTAGTATATATCTGTGACTGTCTGCAGGGAGCGCCCACACCTGCCTCCACTCCTCCGCAGCTGTGTGTTGGTAGTTATAATTGTTGATCAACACTGTCATTCACGGTGATACCGAAGCCATCGTTGAGGCTCATCTTTTAAAATGTATGGAATGTTTCTCGTCAGATAGTCAACGTGAAGACAGAAAGAGAGGGAGAGGTGTTCTGCACCAAACCCAACTTCGTTCTAGATCAGAGTCGTGCGCGGAGCTCGAGTGCAGCTGTGAGTTAAGTGATGACAAATTATAATCAAAGGCTTGAGGCATCAACTTTCCTTCCGCCGCCTGACGGCCGCCTCGGTAGGTGGGACACAACCACCGGCTGGCACCCATTACCCACTCACACTGAGTGAACAGGTGTGAGGGGAATATCTCGGTGCTAACCTAAGAAGTGAATCTTGCTTCTAAGCGACGAAAAGAGGAAACCATTTGGGGCCACCCACAGAGCTCGTGGTTTCCACAAGCTCATCAGTTTTGCAAAGATTTTTGACGCGTCAAGGGTGTCGGCATGGAGTGTTGCACGGAGGACCTCCGCTGCGCTGAGGTTGCAGGTCGGGGAGGCAACGCGCCCCCACCGGGTATAATAGCATTCCTGGCCACTTTTGCAGCCAAAAAGTTAAGTAAAATAACTGATATTTGCATTAAGTTGTGGTTTTGATACCAAAAAAAAAAATCTCAGAGACAAAATTAAGAGAACTGCCTAAGCTTAGGTGTGGAAGTAGTGGGATTTTAGGTGTCATTGGCGTGGGCCGAGAGTGAAGGGGCGTTCACACATTCATGAGTGTGGCGCCGAGTCTATTTGAGTTGGTACTCGTAACACAGCGTCATCCTACTCGGTAACTCTCGTGAAATTTCGAAGCATGATCGTAGAAACTCGTAGCATTGTCGTTCATATGCGAGAGGTCGACTAAAAGTTTCCACAGGTTTGCAATTTGGGCACGAGTTTTTGACACGACTTTTGGATGCGCACGATATACGTAAGTTGGTCGTGGCGTACTTCTACAGATTCTTGTCAATTCGTTGCAGATTATTGCATACTCGTGGATATTCGTCGAGCGCCACTCTCATGAATGTGTGAACGGGGCTTGAGCCTACGCTGATTAGCTAGACAGGTGGGCGCGTGGTGACACAGGTGTTGCGAGTACGGCAGCACGCGGCCTGGGGTGCTGCTTCCGGCGACACGCAACTGTGTGTGTTGAAGTGGTGATGAATAGTGTGTGTGTGTGTGTGTGTGTGTGTGTGTGTGTGTGAGAGAGAGAGAGAGAGAGAGAGAGAGAGAGAGAGAGAGAGAGAGAGAGAGAGAGAGAGAGAGAGAGAGAGAGAGAGAGAGAGAGAGAGAGAGAGAGAGAGAGAGAGAGAGACTCGGTTCTTTACTCTTGGTGCACTCTAGGAGACATTTTATTGATAACCATCGTATAAGACAAAAGACAGTCCTGTGTTGTGGGGCCGGCGGACCTTTTTCTGCCGCGCCACCCGCTGCACGCCGCGGCTCCCGGGCCAAATGTTTGAGGGCGTGACGGGGCGAGGGTAAACAAGGAGGGCTCGTATGCCAAGGCGTTAAGAGAACCAGGCGGCGGCGGTAAAGACGGACGGAATGCCAAAGGGTTAAGAACAGAGGGCAGTAAAAGCAAACGGAGGCTGTAAAGATGGAGTTGACAGGGCGTTGAAGGACTTGCGAAGCGTAAATGAACACAGGGAGTCAGTTAAAAAGAATGAAAAAAAATATAGGAAAAGAGAATAAGAATAGATATGAAAACTGTAGAGAATGCATTGAACTTACGAATAAAAAAGATTAGGGAAAGTTAAAGAAAATGTTAAGTAGGAACACATAGATGAAAGAACATTTGTAGGGGAAGGGCGGAAGTTTTATATAACATTAGACAAAAAAAAAGTGAAAATAAAAGGCGTCGGGTAAGCTATTTGTCCTGCAATGAACTAGCTATAGGTGACGATGACGTTGATGATGACGAGGAAGAGGAGGACACGTTAGGGAAGTGTTCAGGATGACAAAGAAGACAAAATGGAGGGCGAGGAACTACTTAATGTTACTGAAAGATAAGAAGGAATAAGTGTTGGAGTCTAATGTTGGACCACTCGGAAAAAGAGCTTGGCAATGGCTGACAATAATGATGATGTAGAGGAGGATAACCTTGGGACTCGCTTACAATGACGAAGATGATGAAATTGATGGTCACTTCCTACTTAATGTTACTGACAGAAAAGAAGAAATAAGTGTTAGAGTCTAATGTTGGACCACTCGGAAAAAGAGCTTGGCAATGGCTGACAATAATGAT
>NC_066520.1:13254708-13314708 GCF_024679095.1 Eriocheir sinensis
ATGAGGCCGGGGGGAGGGGGGGGAGGAGGTTGCGGGGAAGGAGAGACTGAAGGACTAATAAAAGAGACACATTCCCAGGTTTCTAGGTCATTACCGAACTCTAAGAGACTTACACTTAATAGAATTTGTGGGTCATTAACGGATAATAAGAGTTAAAGAGACCTTCACTTAACTTATCTGGTGGGCTGGCGAGGGGGCGAAGGGGGGCGGCTGGGGAGGTGAGGAGGGGGCGAGTGGGGGGCGAGAGGGGAAGGGTATAGCACTGATGAAGAGACTAATGCAGAGATATGAGGCGATTTAATTAAGCAGAGTTACGTGTGTCCATGTTAATTCTGCAAGACTTGAGCGTTGCGGGCGAGGCTTGCACGATTTTATAAAGTCGCTCTCATTTCTTCTTATCTGATGTCTCCTTAGTTTAGTGTCACTGCCTTATGATGTTCTCTCTCTCTCTCTCTCTCTCTCTCTCTCTCTCTCTCTCTCTCTCTCTCTCTCTCTCTCTCTCTCTCTCTCTCTCTCTCTCTCTCTCTCTCTCTCGTTTTCATTTATTCATTGCCTGTCTTTCTTATTTGCTCTTCTTCTTTTTTCTTTCTTTTCTTCCCTTTTTCATTATTTTTTCTTCCCTCTTTCTTTTTCCTTCGTTCCTTCTTTTCATTTCATTCATTCTCTTTTTCTTCCTTTCTTTTTATTTTTCTGGTTCTTTCTCTCCATTTTCTATCTCTTTTCTTTTTCTTTCCTCATTTATTTTCCTTCTCGATTTTATCATTCTTAATTTCCCTTTTTCATTATATAATTTCCTCTCTGTCGTTCTTTTTAATTTTTGCTTCTCTCTCTCTCTCTCTCTCTCTCTCTCTCTCTCTCTCTCTCTCTCTCTCTCTCTCTCTCTCTCTCTCTCTCATCAGTCTTGCCCCCCCCCCCCTTCCACCCTTTGTTGCTGATGGGTGTTTGCGTCACCCCTTATTAGCTCGCCCCCCCCCCCCCCTTACGCCATCTCCTCCCTCCCCCCTCTCTTCTCTCACTCACTGTCTCACTCATTCACTCACTCGTTTGGATATTTCTCTCTCTCTCTCTCTCTCTCTCTCTCTCTCTCTCTCTCTCTCTCTCTCTCTCTCTCTCTCTCTCTCTCTCTCTCTCTCTCTCTCTCTCTCTCTCTCTCTCTCTCTCTCTCTCTCTCTCTCTCTCTAACACATTTACTATTTATATCTTTATTCTGTTTATTCATCTCCTCTTCCTACACCCACGTTCTGTCTTTCCCATCTTTAGCTCCCTCCTCCTCCTCCTCCTCCTCTGCTGATGCCCTCCAGATGCGAAGCTTATGTCTCAAAATCTTGTAAACATTCATTGCTGGGCCAGTCTCTCTCTCTCTCTCTCTCTCTCTCTCTCTCTCTCTCTCTCTCAGGATCATTTAGGTTCTTTTTTTCCTTTTTTTAATTAGCGCGTCGGTTGTTTGTGCGTTTTTTTCCCTTTTTTTGTGCGATGGTTATTTTGTTGATTCGATTTTATTGTTTTTTCCTGTGTGTAGTTTTGGCGTTGTTTTCTTTCTTGTTTTTTTTTCTTTTCTTTATTTTTTACTTTTAAGCTTTTTATGTCTTTTTATTCTTATTGTTTCGTTCTTCGTTTATTATTATTTTTTCATATTTTGCGGACTGTTTTTCTTTCGCTTGTTGTTGTTGTTGTTGTTGTTGTTGTTGTTGTTGTTGTTGTTGTTGTTGTACTTCTTCTTTGTCTTCTTTTTCTTTTTCTTTCTTCTTTCTTCACCATCTTCGTCGCTTTTTTATTACTATTAACGTTATTATTTATTCTTATTCTTATTATTTTCATCATCATCATCATCATCATCATCATCATCATCATTACTACCACCACCACCACCATCATCATCAATACAATTTAGATCGCAATTATTAAAACCCTTTTGACACCATAATCAATCATGCAATCACCACCACCACCACCAATATTACAACCACCACCACCACCACCACCACCTCACCACCACCACCACCACCACCACCACCGGCAGATCATGTCATCATCTTTCCATCATCACCACTGTCACCACGGCTATCATTATCACTCCCCCCTTCCCCCCTTCCTTCCTCCCTCCCTTCTTCCCCTCTCCCTTCCATCTCTCCCCTCTCTTCCTGTCTCTTCTCCTCCTCTCATCCCTCCACGCGCCATTTCCTTCCTCCGTACATAAGAAACAATCTATGTCGAGTACTACCTTTCATTTGGCCTTCCTGCGAACATTAACATTCCTAACTGACACACACACACACACACACACACACACACACACACACACACACACACACATCAGTCGCTAGCGTTGGTTTTGTACCGCCGTTCTTTAAATAAACGTGCGTATAATTATTGCCACACACAAACACACGTCGATTTGAGAGAGAGAGAGAGAGAGAGAGAGAGAGAGAGAGAGAGAGAGAGGAGCAGAGAATAGTGTTACGTAAAATTGGTTAGCATCAACAGTAACGTGACTCCATAAATACGAGAGTCCCAATTCTTCCCCTCTCCACCAGTCCCATTATTAACCCTTCCCCTATCCACCAGTCCCATTACCAGTCCTTCCCCTCCCCATCAGTCCCTTTATCAACCCTTCCCCTCTCCACCAGCCCCATTACCAACCCTTCCCCTATCCACCAGTCCCATTACCAACCCTTCCCCTATCCACCAGTCCCATTATCAACCCTTCCCCTATCCACTAGTCCCATTACCAATCCTTCCCCTCCCCATCAGTCCCTTTATCAACCCTTCCCCTCTCCACCAGTCCCATTACCAACCCTTCCCCTATCCACCAGTCCCATTACTAATCCTTCCCCTATCCACCAGTCCCATTACCAACCCTTCCCCTATCCACCAGTCCCATTACTAATCCTTCCCCTATCCACCAGTCCCATTACCAACCCTTCCCGTATCCACCAGTCCCATTACCAACCCTTCCCCTCTCCACTAGTCCCATTACCAACCCTTCCCCTCTCCACCAGTCCCATTATCAACCCTTCCCCTCTCCACCAGTCCCATTATCAACCCTTCCCCTATCCACCAGTCCCATTACCATTCCTTCCCCTAAAAGTGGTCCTAGAAATGCCTCAAACTCATAGGAAAGCCTTGATAAATGTTTGTGCTTAGGCGTTGAAATGTTTAAGAATATGACCATAAATCTGTATCACGTGAATTTCTTATAAGCTTCGTGCAAGGTGTCTCATACAGTGGTTGCCTCATAAATGGAAAGACTTAGATTATTAAAAGTTAACATCTCCTAGACCTGGATTATTAACGTCCCGCCAAGCGTCTCTTATCATCGATCATTTGGGGCAATTAGTGAGTCTGTTTGATGATTCTCACAAACGAGTCACCTACCCCGAGCATTAGGCAAATGAAAGCACGTAAGTTTTTCTGTTTCTATCTTTTAAATTCAGCAGCAATATTACCCAATCTACATCCAGGACGAGTCAGATAATGCTAAGCTAAGGGGATTAAGGTAATATTTTTAAAATGTTATTATGAAAATTACTTGAATAATTGGAGATCATTAACGATAATTCTTTCTAAATATTTCTGTTAGAGTTTTGGCCCAGCCTCATCATATCTTTATATCGTTTTAGAGGCTTTCAAAATGTTTTAAGTTTGTTCCGTGATCATTAAAGTCTTACTGATTTGTGTTGATCATCGCTGCACCGATTTTGACCATACAGACCCTCGTTAATAATGGAGAGAGAGAGAGAGAGAGAGAGCGCACATGGGTATGTCTATCATGCTGGTGTCTACGATTTGGCCCCTTGACAAAAAAAAAGGTATGTAGATTAGTACCTGAGCAGGTGTGTGTTTGTCTGTGTGTGTGTGTGTGTGTGTGAGAGAGAGAGAGAGAGAGAGAGAGAGAGAGAGAGAGAGAGAGAGAGAGAGAGAGCGTATTCCCTCTTTGATAACAACGAGTTATCCCAGGCGCGTTTTTTTTATTACTTCAGAAATATGATGCTTCTCTCTCTCTCTCTCTCCATTATTAACGAGGGTCTGTATGGTCAAAATCGGTGCAGCGATGATCAACACAAATCAGTAAGACTTTAATGATCACGGAACAAACTTAAAACATTTTGAAAGCCTCTAAAACGATATAAAGATATGATGAGGCTGGGCCAAAACTCTAACAGAAATATTTAGAAAGAATTATCGTTAATGATCTCCAATTATTCAAGTAATTTTCATAATAACATTTTAAAAATATTACCTTAATTCCCTTAGCTTAGCATTATCTGACTCGTCCTGGATGTAGATTGGGTAATATTGCTGCTGAATTTAAAAGACAGAAACAGAAAAATTTGCGTGCTTTCATTTGCCTAATGCTCGGGGTTGGTGACTCGTTTGTGAGAATCATCAAACAGACTCACTAATTGCCCCAAATGATCGATGATAAGAGACGCTTGGCGGGACGTTAATAATCCAGGTCTAGGAGATGTTAACTTTTTATAATCTAAGTCTTTCCATTTATGAGGCAATCACTGTATGAGACGCCTTGCACGAAGCTTATAAGAAATTCACATGATACAGACTTATATGCGGTTGGTATTATAAGCCACTCTCGCTTCTTACATCAGCTATTTCTAAAGGTCAGAGAGGGGATCAGTCGGGTTCTAATGAGTGTTTGTTCAGGTTCACGGTACAGAAGAAGGGCCAAACTACCACCAGAGTCATAAAACTACTCCTGGATATGCCCACCACTCCTACGAAAGCCTTGTCAAGTATGTGTTCTTTGGCGACGAAATGTCTGTTAATACGACCCTACGTAGTGGTCATATTCTTAAACATGTCGACGCCTAAGCACATACATTTAACAAGGCTTTCCTATGAGTTTGAGGCATTTCCAGGATTAGTTTTATGACTCTGGTGGTAGTTTGACCATTCTTCTGTACCTTGAGCCTAAAAAACACTCATTAGAACCCGACTGATCTCTTTTTTTGGCCTTTGGAAATAGTTGATGTGAGGGATGGAAGCGTCTGCCAATACCGACTTCAGTGTATTTTCAGAGCCAGTTCATAATAGTTTGATGTTGCCGCATCAATGCTACCCTACGCTCTTTTATTAGAAACTGACTAAGCAGCAAAATGAAACAAATTAGTAACAACAACAAAATAAGCAAAAATATAATCGTCATTAATTGATTTGCTCCAAAGTAAGCATCGATCGTGCGCCGCCATAAATACTGCCAATTATTTTGATTAAGTCTGAATACTTAATGTGCGGAACGTGTTCGGAGATTGAACCTTTTAGACTCAGGCTAGAGCGAGACCAACGTATATATCAACGTGATAAGAAAAGTGGAAAGCTTAATTTTGTAAGTATTCTTGCATGCATCTGTTAATAATTATACCAAGAAATAAAAAAAAAATCATAAAATGCCCTTTGAAAACTCCTTAAGCGAGCAATGGCCCAGAGCTGTGAATGCTATAATTGCATCGTCCTAATTTCTCCTAACAATACAACAAAGCGTGAGGCCAAGCAAATACATTGTGTGCTGAGCTTTACTGATTGAAACTTAAAATTTCTCAGTTTTGGTACAGCTCTGCCAGACCATAGTTCGTATAGATTCAAAGTGTATTATTTCCTCTTAAAGAAGGATAGCGATCAATCAGCACAGGTCACCGCGCCGCCAGTCATGCGGGAGGGAGGGAAGGGCGTCAGGCTGAGCCCGTCACCCCGGAGCAACGCCGCCCTGCTGGAAACATTGACATTCTGCTTCACGATACTTAAAAGTCCTATGCGTCTCGGTGCAGTAAATAATTTTCATATGACGGTACACGCGCATCACGAGGGGGGGGAGGGGGGGTGAAGTGGGTTAAAATAAGAGAAGCGACACGGATTAGCTTCATCACCATCCTGTTTTCCCGTGACGCCGTTAGGGAGCTGAATAAGCCGTCACTTCAGCATGGCGCTGTTAAGTGATCAGCTCGTAAAGGAACCACCACCACTACAACCACTACCACCACTACTCCTGCCACTCCCACCAACATCACCACTACCACTACCACCACCACCACTACCACCTCCCGACATCCACTTAGCCAATGACTCAAGGCCCTGATGGCGGTTTAGTTAAGGACACAGCCGCGCAGGTTGGAGCATTGGGTCTGTTTTGCTTGTTACGTATGCTCCTGCTTCTCCCCCCCTCGCCCCCCCCTCTCTCTCTCTCGCTCTCTCTGTGTGTCTGTGTACCCCCGGAAGCGACTCTGAATATTGCATCAGTGTTTGGCGGTCGCTCGGAGGTGTAGCTTTAATGTGCTCTCTGACTGCTCGACGGATGGAGGTCGGGATGGAGCGGCGGGAAGAAGAGGGAACAGATTGGAAAAAAGGGAAAGCAGGAAGGGCGGGAAGGATGGAAGCTAAGGACGGCGAGGAGGAAGGATGGGGGGAAGGAGGAGAGGAGGGGAGATAAGACGCGAGAGGGAAGGAAAGGGGATGAGGAAATGAGGAAATGAGATTATAGGAAATAGGGTAACCGGAGAGAGAGAGCAGTAAAAATGGAACGAAAAAAGGCGCTGAGAGGGAAAACTTAATTGGAGGATGCTGTGCTGGAGTGGCCGGCATGCCGTTATTTTTTTTTTCCTTCCCAGCGAGTATAATGATTTAGAGGCGGAAGGCGGGCAGGTAAACAGGTAGAGGAATAAACAGGTAAATAGTCAGGTAGACGGGAAGGTCGATAGAATAATTGGCTAAGTCTAATCACCTGTTTTTCTTTCTAATGAGCATCATGATTTGGAAGCGGAAGGTCGCCAGGTAAACAGGTAGAAGGATAGACAGGTAGATAATTAGGTAGGTCGATGGATTATATGGCAAAGGTACGAGTGGGTAGATAATAAGGAAGATAGATAGGTCGATAGATATGGCAAAGGTAAGAGTAGGTAAATGATAAGATAGATAGATAGGTCGATAGATAACGTCAAAGGTAAGAGTAGGTAAATGATAAGGTAGATAGATAGGTCGATAGATATGGCAAAGGTAGAAGGAGGTAAATAATAAGGTTGATAGATAGGTCGATAGATAACATCAAAAGTGAGAGTAGGTAAATGATAAGGTAGATAGATAGGTCGATAGATATGGCAAAGGTGATAGTGTCTAATATGTAGGTAGGCTGGTAGGTAGGTATGTGATGGGGGGGGGGGGTCTCTCCATCGATCTATAGGCAGGTGTATTGATTAGTTCGGCAGGTAAAGATGTGAAGGGAAGAGGTGTACGTGCGCTATACATACATTAACACACACACACACACACACACACACACACACACACACACACACACACACACACGCGTACATACCCTTAAACAACTGGGCGAAAGCAAGATTGGTGGCTCGTGTGCTTAGCTGATAGAGAGGACGGAGGAGGCGAGTGTGGCGTGTTGACAGAAACGATCAATACCTTGGTGATGGATTATTGCAAATGTGTGAAGAGCGTTGTTAGGACACAGACAAACAGATCGATAGACTAAACACACGAAACGGAGGGACGATTTTTCACCTGTGACTTTGAATAATGAAAGGAAAAACACGTAAATCGATAGAGATACATAGATAGTTAGAGGTAGATAGGCACAGATGAATAGATAGATAGATAGATAGATACGCATGAAGAGACTTTGAATAATTAAAGGAAAAACACGTAAATCGATAGACACATAGATAGTTAGCGGTGGATAGACGCAGACGAATAGATAGATAGATAGATAAATAGATAGATAGATGGATAGAAAGGTAGGCAGGTAGGTAGGTTGTTAGGCAAATGGATCAACAAATGCAATAAAAAACAAGTTAATTCAAGTAATATAAAATGTAAATACAAATACAAATGATAATAATAACAAATAAGTAAAGATGTAGATAGATAGATAGATAGATAGATAGATAGATAGAGAGGGAGAGATAGAGAGATAGATAAACATTTAGATAGACAAATAGATAAATAGATAGATAGAGAGATAGATAGAGAGATAGATAGATAGATAGATAGATAGGTAGATAGATAGATAGATAGATGAGAGAGGTAAGTGCCATCACCCCATCCCCCCTTAGCCTGACTCACCTGCCCACTATGGCACACCTGTCCATGTCTTGCTCACCTAGTGCAATTAACCTGTTTACCTCTCATGCCAGTCCCTATCCCCTTCATCTCTCTCTCTCTCTCTCTCTCTCTCTCTCTCTCTCTCTCTCTCTCTCTCTCTCTCTCTACTTTCATCTTTTTTGTCTGTATCTATGTCTCAGTATATCCTTACCTGTCTGTCTGTCTTTCTATCTATCTATGTTTATTTATCTATTCATCTATCTATTTCTTGCTTTCTCTCTTTCTTTCACTCCCTCTCTTTACCATAACTGCTATTATTTCCTCCTTAATCGTTCTCTTTATCTTCCTCCTTTCTCTTTCTCTTTCTTTTTTTCTCTTATTTCTCTCAGCGCCGTGCCTTCCATAAATCTCGTAGTTTCCGATTTTTCTTCTTTATTTATTTTTGTCTTCTGTTTTCTCCGTTGCTTTCCCTTTTTTTTTTTATCTATTATTGTTTCCACATACTGGTTCTCTTTTTTTTCCATCCCAATACTTTCTCTTCCTCTTTAACTTTATTTTTTCCCCTCCCTTTCGTTGTGTATTTTCTGTTCCCTTTGTCCCTTTCCTTCTTTCCTCTTTTCCGCATTCGTAACTTTCCATGCTTTTTTTTTCTCCCTTGCCTCTCATTGTCTTCCATATTTCTCGGCCATTCACCTTTTCACATTTCCTTTTTTCTTTTCTTTTTCATCCTCATCATCATAGTTTTATTGTTGTTGTTGTTGTTGTTGTTGTTGTTGTTGTTGTTATTGTTGTTGTTGTTGTTGTTGTTGTTGTTGTTGTTCTTCCTCTCCTTCTTCTTCTTCTTCTTCTTCTTCTTCTATTTTTTTCTTGTTTTCTTTCTATTTGTCTATCTTCTTCTTCTTCTTCTTTTTTTTTTTTTCTTCTTCTTCTTCTTCTTCTTCTTCTTCTACATTTTCAAAACGATTATTTCCAGTTTTCCATTTTTTCTTCGTCTCGGCACTTTTTCCTCTTTTTCTCTGTCATTTCCCCCTCCGTCCCTTCGTTCTTTCCTCTTTACTTTCTCTCCCTTTCCTCCTCCTTCCCCACATTGATTTTCTCTCTTCTTCCTCATCGTCCGTCCACTTCAATCACGCATTATTTTACCTCCTCCCCTTCGACCTTCTCTCTCCTTGATTCTTCCTCCACCTCTCTGTCTCTTTTTCCTCGATTTTATTTTCTCTCAGTTATCTCCAATTTTCCCAGGCATTATTTTTTATGTTTTATTTTATCTTCTCTCTTATTGATCTTCTCTTTGTTTTCCCTTCCCCCCCATTTGTTTTTCTTTCTCTTGTTCTTTATTTTCTGATATTTTTCATTCCTCACCTCCATTACTTTTATTTCCATTTCCCAATCATGCTTTCACCTAACGTCTTTTTAGCTTCACTTTTATTCCTTTTCCTTTTCTCTCCTCTATTTGTTTATGTCTCTTTTTTTTAATTCTCTATCTCCATTTCTTTCTTTCTTCCACGTTCCTATTTCTTTTGCCTATTTATATTCCTTCACACTCATTTTGTTTTCTTTACTTTTCCCTTTTGTTCTTCCTCACCTCATTCTCCTTTCATGCTTCTCCTCCCGTCTTCCGCCTTCTGCTATGCTCTTATCCATCTTCCTCCTCTTCACCTGTTCTTTCGTCCTCTTTGCTCCCTCGTGTCCCCATTTCTTTAGATTTATCCCCTCTTCCCTGCCCTTTCCTCCCCTCTCTCTACCACCACCACCACCTCCTCCTCCTCCTCCTCCTCCTCCTCCTCCTCCTCCTCCTCTCTTCACACAGCTGTTCCTCCTTCCATCCTTCTTCTGTCCAAACTACATTACAAGCGTCACCTCCCCACCTTCTCTCTCTCTCTCTCTCTCTCTCTCTCTCTCTCTCTCTCTCTCTCTCTCTCTCTCTCTCTCTCTCTCTCTCTCTCTCTCTCTCTCTCTCTCTCTCTCTCTCCGACATAAATTTGTAACGTAATTGTATCTTTTCATAAATGTTTTCGTTGAGATAACAAGCGTAGTTGATTTCATATACACACACACACACACACACACACACACACGCGCCAGGTGAATTAATAGTGTTGATTAATATGGAGTGAAACATAAGGCTTCTTTGTGTGTGTGTGTGTGTGTGTGTGTGTGTGTGTGTGTGTGTGATCTTGCCTCTGCCCATATATTATGCGTAAGGGGACAGAAAATCGAAGGCTATTGAAGATAAGAGAGAGAGAGAGAGAGAGAGAGAGAGAGAGAGAGAGAGAGAGAGACGGACAGACAGACACGGACAGACAAACAAAAGAAAGAAAATGACAGAAAACCACCTCTAATTATCTCACCAACATGACAGACGGCCACTTATCACCAAAACGAAGAAAAAATGATGGAGAACTAATGGGGAGTTATGAGGGCCGTATATCTCCCGGGTCTGAAATATTTACAAGGCGCCTTCAAAGGTCCCTCAGCCGATCTTTGTTTACCCCGCCATTGACAGTCTCGGGGCGCGGGTTTGTTTATGTCGCCGCTACACAACCCGGGTATATAATGGGAAGCTACACACGCCGCTAATGCAGTCCGGCCTCATTCTCTGTACCTTCCGACCGCCCCCTGCTCTGCCCCTGTCGCCCCTCATATATTTTCTCTCTCTCTCTCTCTCTCTCTCTCTCTCTCTCTCTCTCTCTCTCTCTGCCGTAGTCTTTTTCACAATTCTAGAT
The DNA here is from genome assembly GCF_024679095.1 of Eriocheir sinensis. Classification (NCBI taxonomy): domain Eukaryota; kingdom Metazoa; phylum Arthropoda; class Malacostraca; order Decapoda; family Varunidae; genus Eriocheir; species Eriocheir sinensis. The sequence goes on from NC_066520.1 coordinate 13,265,499, forward strand.
ACTGTTTGGGAATAAAATAGCAATATTTTTCTTTCTTTTCTTTCTTTATTCCTCTTCTCTCTCTCTCTCTCTCTCTCTCTCTCTCTCTCTCTCTCTCTCTCTCTCTCTCTCTCTCTCTCTCTCTCTCTCTCTCACGGATCGATATCATGATTCACACCCTGCTCGTCTACCTGTTTTTTTATATATATATTTTATTTTATTTTTATTTTAGAGTGTAGGTGTTGATGAGTATGATGATGATGGTAAGGATGGTGATGATGTTTATTATTATTTATTTGTGTATACTATTTTTACCACCACCATCACTACCACCTTCACTACTACTACTACTACTACTACTACTACTACTATCGCAACTGTTTATTTCTATTCCTGGCGAAATATTTGTGTTGCATCAGTTTTATCTTTATTTGAGTTGGAACGTTGCATTAAATCTAAACACGACAATTTAACGCCGAAATTTGTCTCAGTAGCGGAAGTAATTGCTTATGTGTATATATATATGTGCGTGTCTTAGCTTTTTTTTGTTTGTTTTGTGTGACCTCGTTGGTGTGAGTCTGCAGTTTTACGTTTTAGTTGTGAGTCAGTGGCGAAGTTGCTGCGTAAAGAGATCAGGGGTGTGGAGTCGCAGTTAAAATTTTCCAACTCCGACTCCGGGAAATTTTAAAGTTGCGACTCCGACTCCGACTCCGATTCCGACTCCGACTCCGACTCCGACTCTGACTCCGACCTCGACTCCGACTCCGATTCCGACTCCACACCCCTGAAAGAGATCGATCATGTCATGTCTTGTAGGTCACTGTTCTCAGACGCTCTTCCGCCTCTCACATCAACTATTTCCAAAGGCCAAAAAGAAAATCAGTCGCGTTCTATTGAGTAATTTTTTCAGGTTCATTGTACAGAAGAATGGTCACACTACCACCAGGGTCATAAAACTACCTCTGGAAATGCCCAAAACTCCTACGAGAACTGTGTCAAATATGTGTGCTTGGGCTCCGAAATGTTTATGGATATGGCCCCAAAAATTCTACGTATACTAAATTGTCATTCATATCCGTTCCAAAATTTGTAGTACCGTTTGTGATGTTGATTTGTGTACAGGTCACCGTAGACGTTCCTTCACTACAGCAGCGCCTCGGTGTATGATAATCTAATGAAATGATGTGCCACAGAAAAGTTTCATGTGGAGGCACCGAGGGACAAGACGTGGTGGGTTTCGTAGTAGTCAGTGGCCGCTTCATCTCTGGTTCGATATCCTTGACACACTTGAGGGTCGTGAACCGAGTCCGCGTAAAACTTAAGGCCGTATTACTAAACATTTCGTCGCCCAAGTACACATATTTGACAAGGCTTTCGTAGGAGTTTTGGACATTTCCAGGGGTAGTTTTATGACCCTGGTGGTAGTGTGAGTCTTCTTCTGTACCATGAACCTGAAGAAACACTCATTAGAACCCAGTTGCTCGCCTCTTTGACTTTTAAAAATAGCTGATATGAGAACCGAAAGTGTCTTATACTAATACCGCCCATTGAAAGTATTGAATAGCTGCCGCGCACGCTTCACTGGGCTGACTGGCTGGCTGGAGTCCGGGCCAATCCAGGGCTTAAAACCTCTTAATTGCGGATTTCCTACAAGAAGACATCACCAAGCTACAGGAATGGAGCAAAAAATGGCTGCTACAATTCAATGAAGAAAAATGTAAAGTCCTGCACCTTGGGAGGGGAAATCCAGCATACCAATACCACATGGGAAACACTCCACTATCCACCACAGAGGCAGAGATAGACCTGGGAGTACATGTTACCAGACTACCAGTGAAGGCGAAATCCGTGGCAATCGCAGCGGTTGGGTTAACAAGCTACAAATTTGGTCAAGGTCTTCGCCTAACAAGCCTGGAATATCAAGCGATTCATGGCAGTGTGGCAACAGTAATTCTTCCCATATGAAAGAGAAATATGTCCTTTTCTTTTAGGAGGAAGGGAAAATGAAATGTTTGCTCTCCTGATTTTTTATTTTATATTTGGATTTGTTAAATTCTCGAAAGGCACAAAGAAGAGAGTCGTATGTTATCGTGTGGCCCCGCCGGCCTTAAAAAAAAAAAGATGCATCCAGGAAGCTTGTCCCTTGAAAACTTTTGATTTATTGTGACATATTGCGTAACATTTTAGGGAAGACTCTGAGGGATGCTGATGAAGGCGGTGGGCCACGAGAGATGTCTCCAGCCTGTCATGCCACCTACCAATTTACTGGATTTATGTATGTAATCCCCCTAATCTCTGCCGTTGCTTAGAAAAGGTGCAACGAGCGCACTGTGGCCAGGTGAGCTACGAGGAAAATAACCAAAAAGGGTTTAGACAAACAAACACCAGACACACAGTATGAGGGGAGGAAGGAAGGTGTCTCCGTACACCGTTCCGAAGGGAGAAGAAAGTTGAAGGCCACGAATCTTCTTTTGCAGGATCATGTTTTGGATTTTATCTTCAGCTTTAACCGTATTTTTCCTTCAAAAGTTTCATACACTTTTATGTGAATCTTCCTTCAATCCTCCCTGGAATCCCCAATCCTCCGAGGGGGCATCTGGGCCTCGGTAGGTCACCCTTGTCTGTAGTGCATGAGTGCGAGGTGAGTCATCGCGGCAAGTGTTGGGAAGGCGTGGATGAACGTTTTCACGAGTGTGGAGGTGACGTGTTTCTGAACCCACATATTTTGACACTTGCAGACTCTGGGAGCAGTTGTTGTGGAACAGCTGCCGGCACCATCATCGTCATGGGAAGTTGTGGGGGGCGGGGAGGGGGGCAGATGACGCTGTAATCTCTGGGGGAGGCGCGGGAGTGCTCGGCAAGGTTTTCTGGGGACAAGATTGACGCAGAACTACCGGCTCCAAGGTCGTTCGGGCTTTCTAGGTAGAGCAATTCCGTGTTCGTGCGTGGCGTTGACGTCCTGAGCGCTGGGAGTCCACGTGCCGGGTTGGCGTGACCTGGCACCGTGGGGGTCGCGGTGTAGAATTATTGCTGGATTTTCTTGGATTACTACATTTAGAAATTGCCAACCTAACACGAGTAGCGCGTGCCACGTCTGACACCTTGACGGGAAGGCGGAACTTCACCTCGCTCGGCATTGCATACCAGGAGGGGCGGCCGCTGAACAGGGACATTGATCAGTAAGATGACCCCCTTTGATGGCTGGCTGGGTGCTGGGTCCGTCACAAGGCCATGGCCCAACACTGCATGATCGTGTGGCAAATAAAGGATGGTTGTCTGTCTGTCTGTCTGCACTGATCGTGTGGGAAATAAAGAATGGCTCCGTGAAATTAAACTGACCCCCTTTACTGCCACGGTGCCAATTCTTCCTGTGGTTATGTGGCACCAATTTTAGCCTCGTCTTCACAGTCCATGGATGCCAGTTCTTTGTGGGGGCATGTCGATGGCACTCCCTCCCTCCCCCACCCCCAAAGTCCTCCCTCCGGCTCACGGGTGTATGAGTCAACTAAGTGGAGGAAGTCAAGTGGAGACCTAAAACTTTGCTAACGCTGATCAATTATGGCAGGAGTTAAGAAAATGGAGGCCACCTTAACACCGCCTTGGGGAGGGAGTCATGGTTCGACCTTCTCCCCACACCTCACACCTTTGTTTGCTCCCCCTTGAATATGCGGACGAAGAGAAATGTTTGAACGAGATAGAGCTGAGTTCTTCTATTTGAACAAGATAGTTGACTTAGTCCTACTGTTTGAACAAGATAGCTGACTTAGTCCTACTGTTTGAACAAAATAGCTGACTTAGTCCTACTGTTTGAACAAGATAGTTGATTTAGTCCTACTGTTTGAACAAGATTGGTGACTTAGTCCTACTGTTTGAACAAAATAGCTGACTTAGTCCTACTGTTTGAACAAGAAAGTTGATTTAGTCCTACTGCTTGAACAAGATAGCTGACTTAGTCCTACTGTTTGAACAAGATAGTTGATTTAGTCCTACTGTTTGAACAAGATTGGTGACTTAGTCCTACTGTTTGAACAAGATAGTTGATTTAGTCCTACTGCTTGAACAAGATTGGTGACTTAGTCCTACTGTTTGAACAAGATAGTTGATTTAGTCCTACTGTTTGAACAAGATAGTTGATTTAGTCCTACTGTTTGAACAAGATAGTTGATTTAGTCCTACTGTTTGAACAAGATAGTTGATTTAGTCCTACTGTTTGAACAAGATAGTTGATTTAGTCCTACTGTTTGAACAAGATAGTTGATTTAGTCCTACTGTTTGAACAAGATAGTTGATTTAGTCCTACTGTTTGAACAAGGTAGTTGATTTAGTCCTACTGTTTGAACAAGGTAGTTGATTTAGTCCTACTGTTTGAACAAGGTAGTTGATTTAGTCCTACTGTTTGAACAAGATAGTTGATTTAGTCCTACTGTTTGAACAAGGTAGTTGATTTAGTCCTACTGTTTGAACAAGATAGTTGATTTAGTCCTACTGTTTGAACAAGATAGTTGATTTAGTCCTACTGTTTGAACAAGGTAGTTGATTTAGTCCTACTGTTTGAACAAGATAGTTGATTTAGTCCTACTGTTTGAACAAGATAGTTGATTTAGTCCTACTGTTTGAACAAGGTAGTTGATTTAGTCCTACTGTTTGAACAAGATAGTTGATTTAGTCCTACTGTTTGAACAAGATAGTTGATTTAGTCCTACTGTTTGAACAAGGTAGTTGATTTAGTCCTACTGTTTGAACAAGGTAGTTGATTTAGTCCTACTGTTTGAACAAGATAGTTGATTTAGTCCTACTGTTTGAACAAGATAGAGCTGAATCCTGCTGTTTGAACACGACAGAACTGTATCCATCTGTTTGAGTAAGATAGTTTGGTTAATCTTACTGTTTGAGCAAGACTGCGGTGATTCTTCTGTTTGAACAAGATAGAGCTTGGTACTGTTTGAAGAAGACGGAGCTGAGTTTCCTTCCACTTTCTGTTTTCAGTTTCTGTTTGAACAAGATGGAGATTAATTAGTCCTACTGTTTGAACAAGATAGAGCTTGGTATTGTTTGAAGAAGACGGAGCTGAGTTTCCTTCCACTTTCTGTTTTCAGTTTCTGTTTGAACAAGATGGAGATTAATTAGTCCTACTGCTCCAACAAGATAGACCAAGATAGACCCTCCTGCCTCTCCCGCTTCCCTGCCAGCTAGAGAGGCTTCCGCAGACTGACCCACTAGTACTAATTAATTACAACCATCCCGCTGAACGCTGAGCCCTTTACATCAGCAAGCTCAGCCTCTCTTTCCGCCGATGGGAGCTCCGCCGGTACCGTCCCTGCGACACACGGATATACTTGGAATTGACGGCAGAAAGGTCACGGAAACTAAAGCTCGGGTGAACCTTTGAACCGCCAACCGCCCATGCGTGATAGTTGGCGTGAATGTTGTGACGGCGAGGGAGAGGAAAATTAATGCATATATATTGCCCTCTCGCCCTTGTCTCCCTCTCCCTCTATATCTCTGTCCGTCTCTCTCTCTCTGTCTCCCTCTCTGTTCACACTATACTGTTTTCCTGTCTTTCCGCTGTCCTGCCTTTCTCTTTTTTTTTTTATCATTATTGTACACATCGTGGTCGTCGGCGTGAAGGATGTGTTCGTTAGGGAAATGCGTTTGTATAATTGCCCTCCCTCTCTCTCTATCTCTATTTCCATCCATCTATGTGTTCACTCTATACGATTTTCCTGTCTTTACGTTATTCTTCCATTCTCTTTTTATCATTATTGTACACATCGCGGTCATCGGCGTGAGTGTTGTGTTCGTTAGGGAAATGCGTTTATGTAATTGCCGTCCTTCTCTCTATCTCTATTTCCATCCATCTCTGTGTTCACCCTGTACGGTTTTCCTGTCTTTCCGTTGTCCTGCCTTTTCTCTTTTTATTATCATTGTACACATCGCGATCGTCAGCGTGAGTGTTGTGTTCGTTAGGGAAATGCGTTCATATAATTGCCTTCGCTCGTCACTCTGTCTCTGTCCCTCTACCTCTCTCTCTCTCTGTTCACACTGTACGCTTTTCCTCTCTCCGCTTTCCCGCCTTCCGCTAGTCTTTTTATTATTGTATACATCGTTTCATAACATCTCGTCTGCATTATCTCAAATTTCTCGCTCGGTCGGGTGTGCAGCGCAGTGAATCATCGTTTTAATATTCTTATGGCCCGCTCAGCCCGGAGAATTTGCTTAATAATAAAATGTTCCGGCATGGAGGAGGAGGAGGAGGAGGGAGAGGAGGAGGAGGAAGTGAGGCATGAGTTGGAGAATCGGGAAAAGGCGGAAGATGCGAGATATGGATTTGATTTTTATAAAGCCAAAAAATTCACGGAAATTACAAGGAAGAGATGTAAAGAAAGATTTGTTGCAGAAGATGTTAGTAAAATGATGATGTTTTGTTAGTAAAATGATGATGATGTTTATGAGGATGATGAGGAGGAGGAGAAGGAAGTTAAGGAAAAGAACGAGGAGGAGGAGAAGAAGGAGGAGAAGGAGGTTAAGGAGAAGAACGAAGAGGAGGAGAACTAGGAGGGTGAGGAGAAGAAGAAGGAGAAGGTGGAGGAGGAGAAAGAGGACGAGGACAAAGGCGAGGACGAAAATAAGGAAGAGGAGGAGGATGACGAGGACGACGAAGACAAGGAGGAGAAGAAAGGGGGTGGTTACGAGGAGGAAGACAAGGATGAGAAGGAGGAGGAGGAGGTGGAGGAGGGAAAGGATGACGAATACAGAGACAAGAATGCGGATGTAGAGGAGGATGAGGAAGAGGAGAACGAGGACAAGGATAAGGAGGAAGAGAAGAAGGAGGAAGAGGAGGAGGAGGAGGAGGAGGAGGAGGAGGAGGAGGAGGAGAATCACTTGGCAACGAAGATAACAGGTGTGTAGATGACGGCTGAAGAGGGGAGGTAGCAGGCATTGAAGTGAAGAGGGGGGAGATAGGAGGGGGGGGGAGGTTACGTAGTCTCTCTCTCTCTCTCTCTCTCTCTCTCTCTCTCTCTCTCTCTCTCTCTCTCTCTCTCTCTCTCTCTCTCTCTCTCTCTCCATTTCTGGCTTCATTATTTCCTTACGGCTTCCCTTTTTTTTATTTGCGTGTTTTTGTGTTTGTTTTTGTGCTTTTCTATCTTCCTTTGAGCTTGTTTGGGTTCTTACTCTCTTCTGTAACTTCTCTCTCTCTCTCTCTCTCTCTCTCTCTCTCTCTCTCTCTCTCTCTCTCTCTCTCTCTCTCTCTCTCTCTCTCTCTCTCTCTCTCTCTCTCTCTCTCTCTCTCTCTCTCTCTCTCTCTCTCTCTCTCTCTCTCTCTCTCTCTCTCTCTCTCTCTCTCTCTCTCTCTCTCTCTCTCTCTCTCTCGTCTTCCACCTTCATTTCTCGCCTGTCGCTTTCCTTTTATCCCTGTCTTCCTCCTCCTCCTCCTCCTCCTCCTCTTCCTCCTCTTCCTCCTCTTCTTCCTCCTCCTTCCTTCCTTCTACCTCTTGTCAACTTACCATTCTCCTCTCATCCCTCTTCTTCCTCCTCCTCCCATCTTTCGTACCCACTATCCTTCTTCCTTCCGCTTATCTCCTTCCTCCTCTTCCTCTTCCTCTTCTTCCTCCTCCTCCTCCATTTTCAATTTTATCTAACCTCCTTTTTTCTGTTCCCATCTTTCTATCTTCCTCATTCTTTGCCTTCTTCCTTGCTGCTTTCTGGTTATCCTGCGGGGTGAGGGGGGGTGCAGGTAGGGGAGGGGGCAGGTAGGGAGGGGGAGGGGGGGGGGCAGGTAAGGGGGGGGATTGCAGGTGTTCGGGGATATAATCTTTACCCAAGGGAGGAAGAATCATCGAACTCTTTCACTTTTTTTTTATCTCTCTCTCTCTCTCTCTCTCTCTCTCTCTCTCTCTCTCTCTCTCTCTCTCTCTCTCTCTCTCTCTCTCGCGCGCATTGATCAAATTTATCTCTTACGTTTCCCATCTCCAGCAACATCAGTCACCGTTTCATCTTTCCTCCCTCCCGTCCTTCCTCTCTCTCTTCCTTCTCATATGTTTCCTCCAATTGTTCTCTCTCCCTCTCTCGATTCCTCATTTCTTTTCTCTCTCTCTCATTTTCCTTATTTTCTTCTTCCCCATAATTTTTTTCTCCTTCAGTAATGCATTTTTATCTTCATTCTTCATTTCTTTCCCTTTTCATTCTCTTTTTGTTTTCTTTTGTCCTTTCTTTCTTCTTCTCCAGCTGTTTTCTTCTTCCCTCCCTCTCTTCCTTTCCAGTTGTTTTCTTCTCTCCTTTTCTCTCTTCCCAGCTGTGTTTTCTTTACCTTCTTCTCGCCCTCTGCTATTTCCCTCTTTCTCTCCTTCTCAGTTTTTCTCATCCTCGTTTTTCTTCGTTGCTTTCTTTCAGGCTTTTCTCTCTTACTCAGCTTTCTTACTCTCCTTCTTTCTTTCTTTCAATCACCGTGTTTTCTTCCTTACTGTCCTAGCTTTGTATTTTTCCTTCTTCTCCCTTTCCATTCTTTTCCTCTTTCTCTCCCTTCCTTCTTTCTCATTCTTTCAGGTCTTTTTCTTTACCTCAACTTTCCTTCTCTCCCTCCTTCTTCCTCTTTCTCTCAATTTATATTTCTCTTGCTCAGCCTCCTTCCCTCCTTTCCTTCTTCCCCTCTTATTTCAGGATTCTCTCTCGACTCCTTCCTTCTTCCTCTCTCTTTCATGTTTTATTCTCTGTCTCTGCTTTCCTACTCTCCCTTCTTCCTCTCTTTCTTTTATTCTCTTCTTTTATTCTCTTTTTCACCTTTCCTCCTCACCTTCCTTCTTCCTCGTTTTCTTTCCTGCAGGTTTTCTCTCTCTTAACTTTTCTTCTCTTCCTTTTTTCTCTCTTTAATGTTTTCTCTATTCTCAACTTTCCTTTTTTCCCGTTTTCCTCTCTTCCAGGTTTTTCTCCCTCGCTCACCTTTCCTCCTCACCTTCCTTCTTCCTCGTTTTCTTTCCTGCAGGTTTTCTCTTTCTTAACTTTTCTCCTCCCTTTTTTCTCTCTTTAATGTTTTCTCTATTCTCAACTTTCCTTTTTTCCCGTTTTCCTCTCTTCCAGGTTTTTCTCCCTCGCTCAACTTACCTCCTCACCTTCCTTCTTCCTCGTTTTCTTTCCCGCAGGTATCCATATTTTTCATCGTTTACGGACACCTAAGATATGCAAATCCGAAGTGATCCTGCAACAAATCGTTCTGCAGGTCTTCCATACATGATATTTTCCTCTTCCTCCTCTTCCTCTTTCTCTTCCTTCTCGTCTTTCCCTTTCCCATCTTCTTTCTTCTTTTTCCCTGTCCTCCACATCCTCCTTCTCGTCCTTATGGCGCCGTTGAGAGTGGATTTAAGGCCTCAACCAAGGAAAGTTAAGCTCCGTACAATTCTCAAAGACGTAAGGGTTATATTTTTAAACATTTCAACCCCCAAGCACACACACATTTGACAGGACTTTTCTTTCTTCTTTTTCCTGCCTTCCACATCCTCCTTCTCGTCCTTATGGCGCCGTTGAGAGTGGATTTAAGGCCTCAACCACGGAAAGTTAAGCTCCGTACAATTCTCAAAGACGTAAGGGTCATATTCTTAAACATTTCAGCCCCCAAGCACACACACATCTGACAAGGCTTTCGTGGGAGCTGTGGGTGTTTCCATGGGTAGTTTTATGACCCTGGTGGAAGTTTAACAAAGCTTCTGTACCATGAACGTGAAAAAACACCCATGAGAACCCGATTGACCTCTTTTTCGCCCCTTGGAAATGGTTGGTGTGAGAGGCGGAAGTGTCTGAGAATAGCGACCCTTCTCTGCTGTCCTTGGTGCATTGCCGTCCTCTTCTCTGCATCTATCTGTCCTCCTGTCTTCCCACTTCTGTCTGCGTGCGAGGAGCGTGTGACTGGGCCGGTAATATAAGACACTTCGGCTTCTCTCATTAACTATTTCAAAACGTTAAAGAGAGGATCAATCGGGTCCTAATGAGTGTTTTTTTAGGTTCATGCTACTGAGGAAGGGCCACACTACCACCAGGGTCATAAAACTAGCCCTGGAAATGGCCTTAACTCATACGAAGGCCTTGGCAAATATGCGAACTTTGGCGACGAAATGCTTTAAAATACGACACTGAGCCTGAAGAGAAAGGTGAGCTGCTCTAGATACATTTCGATTCAAAGCTCAGGCGTGATAGTTTTCGCTTGGGGCGGATTCCGAGTATTACTTCAGACTTTTTTTTTCTTGTGTTATGTAGTATTTAGAGCCAAAGAATTCAGTGCACTTTTCTATGATCTTGATTCCTACTCTTGGTGGTGTCAGTTTCGTTTATTTTTCAAGGTTTCCAATGTCACCAAAAGTTGTTGATGTTGCTAGTGTTGTTGTTGGTGTTGTTGGTGTTGGTGTTGGTGGTGGTGGTGATGGTGGTGGTGGTGGTGGTGCTTGTTGCATTGTTTTGTATGATAATAGTAATAAACCATTAATGATAAATTGCTCTGTACCTAATTTCTATCATCATCATCTTCTTCTTCTTCTTCTTTTTCTTCTTCTTCTTCTTTTTCTTCTTTTTCTTCTTTTTCTTCGTCTTCTTCTTCTTGTTCTACTTCCTTTTCTTCTACTTCCTCTTTATTACAAGAACCACCACCTCCTCCTTCTCCATCCGTTATCCGTGTGCACGGGCGGGCGGTCACTGCCAAGCGCTCTCTATAGTAGACGCCTCACTAGCCTGCCAAAGCGAGAGAGAGAGAGAGAGAGAGAGAGAGAGAGAGAGAGAGAGAAGAGAAAAGAAAAGCAGTGCGTGGTCGGTATGCAAGATAATGGCCCGTCACGAAGCTGGTATTTGAGATCGAGAGACAGATGGCTCGGACGCTCGACAGATACACAGACAGACTGATACTCCGAGTGACAGCTAAGAGTCCGGACGCTAGGCACTTAGCACGATATACGAGCACGGTAAAAATGAGAGTAATGCTGATGGGATGGGTCACCGGGCGGGTATGTGTAGCGTCATCCCATGAAGAAATATATAGAAGAATGGGCAATTAAAATCCCTGAGGTGACGCTTTCTATTTATGTGTCGTGAGCATGTGTGTGTGTGTGTCATGAGACGGGAATGACGAAAACGACAAAAGAGAAATAAGAATAAAACAAAGAGAAAGCAGACGATTTTGCATATGATCTTTAATGGATGGGAGAGAAACAGAGGAGGAAAGAGATCGAATGACACACTATTACAAGGATGAAAACGCGGAGATGAGGAAAAAGACGGAAGAGAAAAAGATGAAGAGAAAGCAGACGATTTTGCAAATGATCTTTAATGGATGGGAGAGAAACAGAGGAGGAAAGAGATCGAATGACACACTATTACAAGGATGAAAACGGAGATGAGGAAAAAGACGGAAGAGAAAAAGATGAAGAGAAAGCAGACGGTTTTGCAAATGATCTTTAATGGATGGGAGAGAAACAGAGGAGGAAAAATATCAAATAACACATGCACACTATTACAAGGATGAAAACGGAGATGAGGAAAAAGACGGAAGAGAAAAAGAGGGAGAGAAAGCAGACGGTTACACATATGATCTTTTATGGATGGGAGAGAAACAGAGGAGGAAAGAGATCAAATAACACACTATTACAAGGTTGAGCTGCATTTTTGGCGGATGGGATGAAAAGCAAGAGAAAAAGGATTGGATTACACACGCTAATACATTTATAAACACGATCTTTAAATGGATGGGAGGGAAAGGCAGGAGGAAAGGGATCAGGTAACACACACTCTTACAAGAATGAACTAGATCTTTAATGAATGATATGAAAACGTAAAAGGAAAGGGATTGAATGACACACTAATACCCTGATAAACACGATCTTTAAATGGATGGGAGGGAAAGGCAGGAGGAAAGGGATCGGATAACACACACATTATTACAAGAATGAACTAGATCTTTAATGGATGATATGAAAATGCAAAGGGAAAGGGATTGAATGACACACTAATACCCTGATAAACACGATCTTTAAATGGATGGGAGGGAAAGGCAGAAGGAAAGGTATCGGGTAACACACACTATTAAAAGGATGAACAAGAACGTAAATAGATGAGATTGAAATGTAAAAGGAAAGGATTTGAATGACACACTAATACACTGATAACCACGATCTTTAAATGGATGGGAGGGAAAGGTAGGAGGAAAGGGATCGGGTAGCACACACTATTAAAAAGATGAACAAGAACGTAAGTAGATGAGATTAAAATGTAAAAGGAAAGGGTTTGAATGACACACTAATACACTGATAACCACGATCTTTAAATGGATGGGAGGGAAAGGCTGGAGGAAAGGTATCGTATCACCCTCACTATTAAAGGGATGAGCAAGATCTTTAAATGGATGAGATTGAAACGTAAAAGGAAAGGGATTGAATGACACACTAATACAATGATAAACACATCTCAAGTGGATGGGAGGGAGAGGCAGGAGCGTCAGCGTGTAACAAAACTATTTAAGGCTGAACACGATTGAAAGGCAAAAGGAAAGGAATTGGATGCTACACACTAATACACTGACAAACAAGATCGAATGGATGGGATGCAAAGTCGGGAGAGTCATCGGGTAACACAAACCATTACAACGTTGCATGACCAAGTGTTTGCATGTGATATGTAGTAAGTTCGCGTGCACGGAGCGACTGCACATGACAGAGAGAAAAACGGTGGGGTGTGAAGTCAGTATGTAGGTTCAGAAGAAATGTTTATGCTAAGAGCGACTGAATACTCCGAGAAAGGGGCAGGGGATGAGGATGGCGCTGAGAATAGAGTATGGCGGCGTAAAAGAAGGACTAAAAAAGTGTTTGGGATACATCACAGCGAGAGAAGGAAGGACGGACGGGGGAGTGTGCAGGCAGTGGTAATTTAAAAAGTGTTTATGCAGTGCGCTTCAGGAGACGGTGAGGGAAGATAAACAGCGTGGAGCGATGTGAGAATGGAAAAGATTAAGCATGAAGACAGAGGTGATAATAGGAAATAAAGGATGAAGATTAAAGTGAGAATGGGAAAGATTAAGCATGAAGACAGAGATGATAATAGGAAATAAAGGATGAAGATAGAAGTGAGAATGGGAAAATAGAGCATGAAAATAAAAGTGAGAATGGGAAAGATTAAGCATGAAGACAGAGGTGAGAATAGGAAATAAAGGATGAAGATAGAAGTGAGAATGGGAAAAATAGAGCATGAAGACAGCGCTGTAAAGGGGAAAGAAAAAGCATTGAGATTGAGGTGAAAATGGGAAAGATAACATGAAGATAGAGACGAGAATGGGAAAGAAAAAACATGAAGATTGAAGTGAGAATGGGAGATGAATGAAAAGAAAAAAAAAAGCGTTTGAAAAGAAGAAATGTGCAGTCAGTAAGTTTATAATATTATTGACATTAAGAACGAATGGAGACGGCAGGAAAGAATAGATGAATAGGATAAGGTATTGCGGTGCTTGGAAATGAGAGTTCTGTATTCATTTACTTTACAGTGCTTATTTTAAGAGTGACTGGAGACGGTAAACTAGGATAGAAGATGGAGATAGAGCATAGGACGGGAATGAAGAACGAAAAACCTGTAGGATGCGCCAGGTAGTGAAAAAAAGTAGATTATGCATTCAGTAAAGTTTGCAATGTTTACGTTAAGATGAAACGGAGATGTCGAGGAAGAAAAGAACGTGGGGTGTGAATGAAAGAGAAACAGAGAGGAAGAGGGAAAAAAAACGCATATACTACAAAGGCAAGCAATTTAGAACGTACAATAAAAAAAAAACGTAGCAATGTTCATCTAAAAAAAAGTGAAAGACGACTGCGAGGAAAGATAACTCATGGTGAAAACGCGTAAGAATAAACATTTGAGGATATACACACATATATAAATGAGAAAGATGACGAAATAAAAAAAAAGGGACAAGGAAGAAATATGACAAAGGAAAAAAAATAAACAGCGAAAGATGAAAAGAAGGAAAGAAAAGAAGGAATACAAGAATCAGAGCAAACAAGGAAAAAAAACGAAAAAGAAAGAATGGATGAAAGAAAGCAGAGAGAGGGAGTAAGTGAGTGAAAAGAAGGAAAGAAAAGAAGGAATACAAGAATCAGAGCAAACAAGGAAAAAAAACGAAAAAGAAAGAATGGATGAAATAAAGCAGAGAGAGGGAGTAAGTGAGTGAGTGAGTCTAGCATATGCAGTCACTTAGTTCATGCATAGCGCAACAAAAGGCAGTGAAGGATGTGACGCAAGGGCCGGGAATCAAAGAGTGGAAGGTTGAGTAAGGCGGCAAATAGAAAGGTGCGAGAATGAGCGTGAGAAGGTGCAACACATGAGATAGATAGATAGATAGATAGATAGATAGATAGAGAGAGAGAGAGAGAGAGAGAGAGAGAGAGAGAGAGAGAGAGAGAGAGAGAGAGAGTTTGTGGGTAAGCAAGGTAGAAAGCAATAATAAAGGTAAATACTAACGAAAGGTAGAAAGAAAAAATATATATATAAAAATGAGAGAAAGGACGAAATAAAAAAAAAGTGACAAGGAAGAAATTTGACAAAGAAAACAAATAGAGAAAGATGTAAAAAAGGAAAAGAAAGAAAAGAAGAGAGAGAGAGAGAGAGAGAGAGAGAGAGAGAGAGAGAGAGAGAGAGAGAGAGAGAGAGAGAGAGAGAGAGAGAGAGAGAGAGAGAGAGAGAGAACCTATATTTACCACGCCAATGTAATACAAAAAGGAATAATTGCAAAGTTAATGTTCCCCAATCTCAAAATGTAACATATAACAGATTGATAAAAAAAATAAAAAAATCAACACGCGACGCAACTGCTACACAACGTTTGCTCAACAATCCGTGAAATTTGATAACATTGCGAACCTAATTGGAATAAACGTTTTTTTTTTTTTTTGCGTGTGAATTTGACGGAAAAAAAAATGAGACGAATGATTGAGCAGTAGAGAGAAGTGTGAAAAAATAAGAGGAAGAGGTAGAAATAACAAGAGGAGGAGGGGGAGGGGAAAAAGATGGAGGAAGAGAATGAGGAGGAGAGGAAAAAAAAAAAAGGAGTAGTAAAAGGAGAAGCACCAGCAGCAAGAGTAAGAGGAGGAGGAGGAGGAAAAGGAGAAGGAGGTGAGGAAAAACAAAGAGAACGAGTAGAGGACAAGAAAATAATAAATCGAATAGGAAGAAAAGGAAGAGGAGAAATAGGAGCAGTAGAAGCAGCAGCAGCAAGAGTAAGAGGAGGAGGAGGAGGAGGAGGAGGAGGAGGGGAAATAAAAAAAAAATGAACGTAAGGAGGACAAGAAAATAATAAAAGGAATAAGAAGAAAAGGAAGAGGAGGAAAAAATCGTAGAAGTAGTAGAAGGAGAAGCAGCAGGAGGAAGAATAAGAAGGGGAGGAGGAGGAGGAGGAGGAGGAGGAGGAGAGAAAATAAAAAAAAATGAACGTTAGGAGGACAAGAAAATAATAAAAGGAATAGGAAGAAAAGGAAGAGGAGGAAAAAATCGTAGAAGTAGAAGGAGAGGCAGCAGGAGGAAGAGAACGAGGACGAGTAGTAGTAGTAGTAGGAGGAGGAGGAGCAGAAGAAGGAGGAGGAAGACGAAGAGGAAGAGGAGACTTAATGGTGCGTTGAGAGGAACAGCCCTTGACTCCACCTTGTTTGACACTCTTGTACACACACACACACACACACACACACATTGGGCTTTTATGTATACTTGGCATCCACATTCAAACATCAGAGGAAGCTAAAGAGAAAACGAGAAAAGAAAATATACCAGAACTTCCTTGCAACTTTTACTGAAGATGCGAATAACACGTAAACCAGCTTCATTTCTTTAGGGGGAGATGGTAGAGAATAAAGAATATATTATAAGTTTCACCGCACAAAACTTCATCTCCACAACTCGTACTAAATAAAAACGTTCCGAGGTTGTTAGTTTCCTTGGGTCTTTGTGAGGGAATGATTCAACAAAGAGGAAAATCTAATCCGTAAGAGGAACGACGAATTACATTATGGTGGATGAGAAAAAGGAGGGCATTACGGTAGACGGGAAATAGAGTTAGGAATTGTGTGTCTTTTCTCGGAAGTATAAAGGACTGAATCGTTTTACATCAAAGAGACAAAGTAGTGGAAAGAATCGTACGCCTTATCATGGAAATAGGACTGAATCGTGTTACCGTGAAGATGAAAAAAATAGGGGAAGGAAACGTTTGCTTATATAGGAAATGTTAATGAATTGTGTTACCGTAAAGATAAAAAAATAGAGGAAGGAAACGTTTGCTGATATAGGAAATGTAAATGATTTGTGTTACCGTAAAGATGAAAAAATAGAGGAAGGAAACGTTTGCTTATATAGGAAATGTTAATGAATTGTGTTACCGTCAAAGATGAAAAATAAAGGAAGTGAAACGTTTGCTTCTCTTGGAAACAAAACTAAATCGTATTATGTTAGGTATGGAAAAATAGAGGAAGTACATAATAGTTTTTCTCTTCTCGGAAACAGGCGTGAATTATGTTACATGGAGAAAATAGAGGAAGTAATAATTTGTCTACCTTGGAAGTGGGGTGGAATCATGTTACAGTAAAAGAAAGGGGAAGAGCTTAATGTGAGTTGTAGTAAAAATAAAAGTGTTAAGTGTTGTGTAGTAGTGGAAGTGCAGAATAGTAGAAGAGAGGAAGAGGATGTTTAGGAGAGAATATGGTGCAGTAGATGAGGAGAGGAAGGGAAGTAGAGGAGAATACTGAACAGATGATGAGAAGAGGAAGAGAAGAGGAATATTGTACTGTAGAAGAAGAAGAGAGATAGAAGAATTAAATGTAGAAAAGAAGTATAGTGCAGTAGATGAAGAGAGGAAAAGAGGAAAAGAAGAATATTGTGCAAAAGATGAAGAGAGGGAGTGTAGAAAAAAAGGAAAAGAGTAAGAGAGGAAGTGAAGTAAATAAAAACATTGAACTGAAGATGAAACGAAAAAGAGAAGTAGCAAAGAAAAGAAGAATATTGTGCAGAAGATGAAGAGAGGGAGTGTAGAAAAAAGGAAAAGAGTAAGAGAGGAAGTGAAGTAAATAAAAACATTGAACTGAAGATGAAACGAAAAAGAGAAGTAGCAAAAAAGAGAATAATATTGTGCAGAAGATGAAGAGAAGAAGTGTAGCAACGAAGGAAAATAGTAAGAGAGGAAGTGAAGTAAATAAAAACATTGTACTGAAGATGAAACGAAAAAGAGAAGTAGCAAAGAAAAGAATAATATTGTGCAGAAGATGAAGAGAAGAAGTGTAGCAAAGAAGGAAAATAGTAAGAGAGTAAGTCAAGTAAATAAAAAAACACTGTACTAAAAATGAAAAGAGAAAGAGAAGTAGCAAAGAAAAGAAGAATATTGTGCAAAAGATGAAGAGAAGAAGTGTAGCAAAGAAGGAAAAGAGTAAGAGAGGAAGTGAAATAAAAAACACTGTACTAAAAATGAAAAGAGAAAGAGAGGAAGCAAAGAAAAGAAGAATATTATGCAGAAGATGAAGAGAAGAAGTGTAGCAAAGAAGGAAAATAGTAAGAGAGGAAGTGAAGTAAATAAAAAACACTGTACTAAAAATGAAAAGAGAAAGAGAGGAAGCAAAGAAAAGAAGAATATTGTGGAGTGGAGGAGAGCGGAGAGGATATAAATAAAAATACTGTACAGAAGAAGAAGTGTAAAATAAAAGGAGAATAATAAACATAAGAGAGAGTGCAGTAAAGAAGAACATTGTACAGAGGAGGAAGTAATATCGCGCGTTATGGTAAAAAGTGCGACTCCCATGATATTTATACATACTTTGGGGCCAGACTTATCGCCGTGTCGCCGCGAGTGGACAGAACAACAGGATTACTTCGCGTTGGTTCGTGGAGATAGCGTTTTACTTTCACTTTTTACTTGTTATGATGAAGATTACGAGCTCGGGTTTTATCTCTCTCTCTCTTTGTCTCTCTATAAGCCTGTGTCTGTATCTTTCTACCTCTGTCTTTTTGTGTTTGTTTCTGCTTCTGTATCTGTGTGTGTCTGTGTCTGTCTGTGTATCTCTCTCTCTCTCTCTCTCTCTCTCTCTCTCTCTCTCAAGTATATGGTGGCGTGCTTAAAAAAAAAAGTGTCTAAGGAAGGAAGAGGAAACTTTCACACGCCAGACAATCGTAGGAGGGAAACAAAAGGAGAGAGAGAGAGAGAGAGAGAGAGAGAGAGAGAGACGAAGAAATACGGTTATGTTTTCCAGCCATTGTTAAGCAGTAATGAAACTCTCTCTCTCGAAATATCCCGTCTAAAGAGAATTACTCATTGTTCTGTAACGCTGATCTTTTACGAATAAAAATAAATATAATGTTTTGTGTAGTTCATTGCCATGGAGACGCTACTGTGTGTGTGTGTGTGTGTGTGTGTGTGTGTGTGTGTGTGTGTGTGTGTGTGTAATCTCTCTCGCCTAATTAACCTTTTGCATTGGGTCCATGAAACATTTATTTTTGTGTTGGTGCAATTTGTTCACTTTCATTCGTGTGTAATTTAACTTCTAAACGAGTGGAATAATGATACTGGAAATAACAGCGGTACACTTCCATTTTTTTTCTTATATTGTCTATTTTTTATTTTTTATTTTGTCTGTGTAAAAGTATTCATTTATATATTCCTTTACCCTTTAATGAAGTTTCTCGCTCGTTCATTCAATAATATGCAAGTTTTTATACGTATATTTCTTCATCATCTACTTATTCACTTTATACTTTACTTTACCTACTAACTCCATTATCGGTACTTTTCCTATTTTTCAGATACGTGGGGAACCGATGCGCTCGTCTACTTATTTACATTATACTTTACTTTTCCTACTAACTCCATTATCGGTATTTTCCTAGTTTTTTCAGATACGTGGGGAACCGATGCGCTCGTCTACTTATTTACTTTATAATTTACTTTTCCTACTAACTCCATTATCGGTATTTTCCTAGTTTTTTCAGATACGTGGGGAACCGATGCGCTCGTCTACTTATTTACTTCATAATTTACTTTTCCTACTAACTCCATTATCGGTATTTTCCTAGTTTTTCAGATACGTGGGGAACCAATGCGCTCGTCTACTTATTTACTTTATACTTTACTTTTCCTACTAACTCCATTATCGGTATTTTCTTATTTTTCAGATACGTGGGGAACCAATGCGCTCGTCTACTTATTTACTTTATAATTCATTTTGCCTACTAACTCCATTATCGGTATTTTCCTAGTTTTTCAGATACGTAGGGAACCGATGCGCTCGTCTACTTATTTACTTTATAATTTACTTTTCCTACTTACTCCATTATCGGTACTTTTCCTATTTTCAGATACGTGGGGAACCGATGCGCTCGTCTACTTATTTACTTTATAATTTACTTTTCCTACTTACTCCATTATCGGTATTTTCCTAGTTTTTCAGATACGTGGGGAACCAATGCGCTCGTCTACTTATTTACTTTATAATTCATTTTGCCTACTAACTCCATTATCGGTATTTTCCTAGTTTTTCAGATACGTAGGGAACCGATGCGCTCGTCTACTTATTTACTTTATAATTTACTTTTCCTACTAACTCCATTATCGGTATTTTCCTATTTTCAGATACGTGGGGAACCAATGCGCTCGTCGTCAGTCACTTCTTTCTTCCTCTCCTGAGCCTCTTCTCGTGGCCTCAACAGCCTCAGCCCCGTCAAGAGACCTTCACGAGATCTAGAACACACAGGTAATTAGATCGACGTTTTTATCTCGCAACACTTTATGGCTCGTCTACATTCTTCTTTTTCTGGTAGAGCACACACCTGTTTTTTTTTCTTTTCCTTTTTTATCTCCGTTTCTTTAATCTTTTATTCCCGCTCATTTACTTTATTCCCATTTTTTTCCTCTCATCTCTCTCATCTCTCTCTCTCTCTCTCTCTCTCTCTCTCTCTCTCTCTCTCTCTCTCTCTCTCTCTCTCTCTCTCTCTCTCTCTCTCTCTCTCTCTCTCTCTTCCTTTCTTTTTCACCTCCGCTGTTCCTTTTCTTTCTCCTCATCTCTTTCTTCTTTTCTTCCCTCTCTCCTTTCCTTTATTCCATTCTCTCTACAACGTTAGTGAAGAAAAATTTGGTGCAGTCTGAATTTGCTTGTCTACATTTGAGTTTTACGCCATTGTTCCTCGTACGCAAAGTGTCATCGATCATAAACAATGTTGATCTGTCTACATTCGTGAAACCATTAAGTGTTTTAAAACAAGAGAGAGAGAGAGAGAGAGAGAGAGAGAGAGAGAGAGAGAGAGAGAGAGAGAGAGAGAGAGAGAGAGAGAGAGAGAGTGGCCAATCTAATTTTCCCTTGAGTCTCTAATTGAGTTGCGTCTGAGTTGGTGGCAGAAAACCTTGCTCTGTGCCCCCTGTTGTGATGACGGCGGCAGTGATGGTGATGGTGATGGTGATGGTGGTGATGATGATACGGTGATAATGAGGAGGATGAGGAGGGGATTAGGAGAAGATGATGAAGAAGTAGAAAAACAAGAATCAGAATAAAGAGAAAGAAAGAAAAAAAGAAAGAAAGAAAGAAAGAAAGAAAGAATAATAAATAAATAAATAGAAAAAAGGAAGAACGAAGGAAACTGAAAAAAAGAAAAGATGAATAAGAGTAAAAAAGAAGAAAAAGAGGAGGAAAAAGAAAAGAAGGACGAAGAGGAAAAGGAGGAGGAAGAAATACAAAAATAATAGAAAAAATAAAAGCTAAATAATAATAATAATAATAATAATAACAACAACAACAACAACAACAACAACAACAACAATAATAATAATAATAATAATAATAATAATAATAATAATAATAATAATAATAATAATAATAATAATAATAATAATAATAACAATAACAATAAAATACTCAGAAGAAGCACAAGAACAAGAAGAAGAAATAGGACAAGAAAAGAAGAAAAAGAAGAAGAAAACGGAAGAAAAAACAAAGAAAATGGAAAAAAATAAACCTTTTTACCACCATTACAGTCCCAAGTGGTTTGCCTGATTAGCATCGTTTTCCTCAGGTTCATGAATTACTTATTGTCACCCCGAGGAGTTACGTAAGGAAAACGGAGCCCAATGGAGGGAGGGGTGTTTGTCTAGCTTTGTGGCTCTTTGTTTGGCGGCGAGGCTGAGGGGGGCGCTGAGGGGGGGAGGGATTAAAGGTGCGGCAGAGAGAGAGAGAGAGAGAGAGAGAGAGAGAGAGAGAGAGAGAGAGAGAGAGAGAGAGAGAGAGAGAGAGAGAGAGAGAGAGAGAGAGAGAGAGAGAGAGAGAGAGAGAGAGAGAGAGAGAGAGAGATGTGGCTTTACAGACAGAAATTTATGAAGTTATTTGTCTTGATTATCTTTTCTCTTCATGTCTTTGGTGAGGTAAGCTTCTGTACGGCACAAACAGCACAATTAACCAAGAGTAACACGTGAAGTGGCTGACAGTATGATAGATTAACACAAGAATACATGCCTGACGGTCTGATAAAGTGACAAAACAGAAGTGGTGTACGGCACAGTATACTCTAAGTGAGGTCCGAAGTAACTGACAATGTTGTGAAGACTGCCAAAACAAAATAAAAGAGAACCGACGTGACTGACGGAAAACTTACTGAATAGAGGAGGCTGACGCTACTGTGCGGGCTATTGAGAGAGAGTTAAACTTACTGACAACATGAAGACGAGATACAGAACGGAGATAGCGACTGATGGGGCTGTGTAGACCAAGAAAGAGAGCAGAAGATGACTGGCAAAGCTGAGGAGGTGAGTGATGATGGTACAAGGCCGGCAGAGGGAAATCAGAAGTCACTAATAGAGAGAGAATGACTGGCAGAACAGGTGGAAGGGAAAGTAATGTACAGGCTAATAGAAGAAAAAACAAGAATGACAAGAACAAGATTGATAGGAAGAAACAAAATTAAGAAAGAGGAAAGCTAAATATAAGACAAAATAAAGAAGAAAGAGAAAGAAGAGGGGGAAAAGGAAGTGGAAAAGAAGTACGAGGAGATGAAGTAGAAGACGAAGACGAAGAAGTGGAACAAGAACAAAGAAAAAGCTGAAAAAAAATGAGGTAAACGAAATCGAAGAAGAAAAATAAGAAAATTATGAAAAAAAAGAAGACAGACAGACACAGACAATACAGAGGAGGTGGCTGACAGTACGGATCTGGCTTAACGAGAGCAGAGAAAGTTGACGAGAGGACGGACGTGGTTGGTGGCCGGGCTGGTAGACTGAGGGCGGGGAGTGGGAGCCTGGTATTGACTGAGCACTGAGCAGCCTATGTTGACCAAGTATACGAGAGGTTGGCAGTACTGTTCACGGTGCACGGAGAACAAAGAGCACGATAAAGCGATGTGATTTGACAAAAGATCAGAGAAAAAGGAAAACAGGAGGGAGTGGGAGGTAGGGCATAATGAGAGACGGAGAAAGAAGAGTACGACGAAAAGGGAAAAAAATAAAACCGAGCAACTGGATAAATAAAAGGTGACCACGATAAAGCGACGTAATTTGATAGAGCCCAGAAAAAAAAGGAAATATAGAAGGGAGGAGGAGGTAATGGAGGTGGGGAGTTGTTAGGGAGAGAGAAAGGAGTTAGAAAAGAATGGAGATGTAGGGAACTGGTAAAAAGGAGAAGAAATTAAAGAAGCTGGCCACGATAAAGCGATGTGATTTGACGAAAGAACAGAAAAAAAAGAATAACACAGAGGAAGGGAGAGGTAAGAGGGAGCTGGGGGTTGTCTGAGCGCAATAAGAGAAACGGAAGAGTAAGAAGAGAGGAGAAAATATCAGAAGGGTGGACTGGCAGAATGGAGGAAAAAGGAAAGAAGCCGATGTAGTTTGACGAAAGACCAGAAAAAAGGAAAGCATATGGTTGGTTGGGCATAATACGAGAGAGAAAGGGACGGAGGAGTAACAAAAGAAGGAAAAATATGGTAAAAAGGAGAAGAAATGAGAGAAGCTGATCATGATTATCCGATGTGGTATTACAATAGCCCAGAAAAAAAAGGAAAACATAGGAAGGAGGGAAAGGTAGACGGGTGTTGTTAGGGCATTATTAGAGAGAGAAAAGGACGGACGAGTAACAAAAGAAGGGAAAATATGGTAAAAAAGAGGAGAAATGTAAGAATCTGACCACGAAATATGCGATCTGATTTGACATAAGACCAGAAAAAACGAAAACATAGGAAGGAGGAAAGGTAGAGGGGTGTTGTTAGGGCATTATTAGAGAGAGAAAAGGACGGACGAGTAACAAAAGAAGGGAAAATATGGTAAAAAGGAGGAGAAATGTAAGAATCTGACCGCCAAATATGCGTCCGATTTGACATAAGACCACAAAAAAAGAAAAACAGGAGGGTGAGGAAAAGAGGAGGGATTGTAACGGCAAATAAGAGAGAAAAAGTGACTGGAAAAATAAAAAAGAAGGGAAAATATTGTAAAAAAGAGGAGAAATGTAAGAATCTGACCACGAAATATGCGTCTGATTTGACAAAAGACGAGAAAAAAAAAGAAAATCAGGAGGGAGAGGAAAAGAGGAGGGGTTGTTAGGGCAAATAAAAGAAAAAAATGACTGAAGAAATAAGAAAAGAAGGGAAAATATGGTGAAAAGGAGAAATGAAAGAATCGGACCACGAAATATGCGATTCGACTTGACAAAAGACCAGAAAAAAAGGGAAAACACAGGAGGGAGAATTAAGGGGCGTAATATGAGAAAAGGAGGAGTAAGAAATAAAGAAAAGGGAAAATATCAGAGAGGTAAAACAGACAGAAAGGAGGGAGAGTGGGAACTGTTAGAGGATAATAGGAGAGGAGGAGTGAGAAGAAAAGGAAAAAGAAAATATCAGACGGGGAAAACTGATAAAAAGGAGGAGAAAGAAAGGAAAGTATATGTACAGTTCTGGTTGACAATAAGCGGATAAAATTTTGACGGTAGGGTACAAAGTTAAAGAGAGAGAGAGAGAGAGAGAGAGAGAGAGAGAGAGAGAGAGAGAGAGAGAGAGAGAGAGAGAGAGAGAGAGTTTTTAAATGAAGATAATAAGAGACAAAAGGTTTCATTCGCGTGTAGCACTCCTTCAGGGACGCTGGAAGGGATCTAATAAAAGGATTACAAAAAGAA
This sequence comes from Eriocheir sinensis, assembly GCF_024679095.1. Taxonomy (NCBI): domain Eukaryota; kingdom Metazoa; phylum Arthropoda; class Malacostraca; order Decapoda; family Varunidae; genus Eriocheir; species Eriocheir sinensis. The sequence continues at coordinate 13,289,600 of NC_066520.1, forward strand.
AAACTCGAAAAAGCCAATTAACGCAACAGGATTTTTCACTTTCCCTTCAATACGACCATGAAAGCGAGACGACTTAAACACCCGCGTCATCCTCTCTCTCTCTCTCTCTCTCTCTCTCTCTCTCTGTAATTGCATTTTTCCCTTGTTTTACGTGAATATTAGGTTGTCAACGTAATGTAATAGCAGTACCAGCAGCAGCAGTAGTATGGTAGTAGTAGTAGTAATAGTAGTAGTAGTGGTGGTGGTTGTTATTGTTGGTGGTGGTATTTATAAGAACAATAATAATAACGCTAATAATGCTACTAGTCGTCATAATCATCAGCGGCCTATTTCTTTAATGAGGCTTCTGACCAATCTGTTGAGTGTTCAGGGCAAAAATAGCTAAGTGGAGGGAGGGGAGGGAGGGAAGGTGCTTAGTCCCCTTATATTAACCTCTTGTGATACTGGATTAGCCAAGGAGACGCCTGAGTGGCTGTCTTTTCCTATTGACACTTGCGCGTGGGTACACCTTTAGATCTTGGCAGTATACACTCTCTTTTTGGTCACCTCGAAATAGCAACAATAGTAATAATAAGAATAACCACTACTTTCCCTTTTAGCACCTTGATATAATAATAATAGCAATAGTAAAAAGTAACCAATAATGTACCGCTACTTTCCTTTTGGTCACCTCGATATAACAACAATAATAGTAATAATAAAAAAGGTATTAATATAGTACACAACAAATCCGAGGGTCACTGGGACGAAGATGAGCACTGAGGCCACGCGCAGCTGTTAAGTATGCCCCCAAGTCTACCATTGCCTTATGTTAATACCGCAAGATCCACCTCTAAAGCCTAATACTTACTCTCTTCAAGCCTTTTTAATCATCACTATCATCTCCACTTTCCTCCTCGTCCTGTTTCTTTCTCCGCCTCCTCGTCGTGTACTTTCCCTCCTCCTTCGCCTCCTCCTCCTGCTCCTCCTCCCCCTCCTCCTCTTCTTGTTATCTCGCTCCTGATCTCTAGAGTCACGTCGTGCTCTGCTACATTTTTATTGGGGTCTGTCGCAGCTCCCATGATATAAATACTACGTTTGTGTGTGTGTGTGTGTGTGTGTGTGTGTGTGTGTGTGTGTGTGTGTCCTTATCTGCAACACGAATCATGCCAAGTAGGGAGAGAGAGAGAGAGAGAGAGAGAGAGAGAGAGAGAGAGAGAGAGAGAGAGAGAGAGAGAGAGAGAGAGAGAGAGAGAGAGAGAGAGAGAGAGAGAGAGAGAGAGAGAGAGAGTACACACTGACAGACAAACAAACAGACAGACAACGATTACATGTGGCACACGCAACACACCACCACCCCTCCCCCCCTTCCTCCCCCCTTCCCCCCCCACCATCACTACAACAACCATCACCTACCTACTTTCCCTTCCTTTCCTCCATCCCTCACCTACCTTTTCCTCCTCCTGACTCACAACCAAGTAATTTTACCTCCCCACCTCCCTGCCTATGCCTCTCCTTACCCTCCTCCTCCTCCTCCTCCCTTTCTCTCCCTTACCTCTCCTCCCTCTCCCGCCCTTCCTCCGTGACGTAACATGCGGCACATTTAGAGAAAGGCTAAGCGATTACTCTTCTTGTCCGTCTTCCCCCCTAGAGTATGCGGCAGGGGAGGCAGGGAATGGCAGGGTCTCGAAGGGCCTGCTGGGAAATAGGGGGAAGGAGAGGGTGCGGTAAGGAATTTTGTTGAAGGGGCATTGAGGAAAGTGTGGAATGCTAAAGGACTGAGAGAGGAGAGGAGGAGAGGGAAGGAAGGCAAGGAAATAGGGAGGAGGAGGAGGAGGAGGAGGAGGAGGAGGGTCTACCGTGAAGAATTTAATAGAAGGGAAATTGGGGAAAGTTTAGGGTGCTATATTGGGACTTACGGAGATGAAGAGGAGGGAAGGAAGGCGAGGAAATAGGGAGAAGAAGGGAAAGGAGGAGTAATAGAAAGGGGAACAGTGAGGAATTCAGTAGAAGGGGAAATGGAGATTGTGTAGGGACTAATGGAGGGGAGAAGGAAGGGGAGGGAAGGCAAGCCGAAGAAGTATATGGTGGTCACGAAATCGGGAGAAGAAGGGGGAGGAGGAGGAAGAGGGTGAACGGTAAGGAATTTAGTAGAAGGGGAAATGGGGGAAAGCCTTGGATTCTGTTGTGTTGAGACTGAAGGAGGGGAAAGGAGGGAGGGGAAGAAAGGAGGTAAGGCGAAGATGTATGGAAGCCACGAAATAGAGAGGAGGAGGTGGAGGAGAAGGAGAAGGAGGAGGGTGAACGGTAAGGAATTTAGTGGAAGGGGAAATGGGGGAAAGCCTTGGATTCTGTTATGTTGAGACTAAAGGAGGGGAAGGGAGGCGCGGCGAAGAAGTATGGAGAGCACGAAATCAAGTAATGGAGAGAAATTGAGGGGAAATGGACTGGATGGAGAAAAGGAAAGTGAGCAAGAGAGGGAGAGAGAGAGAGAGGTAGGAGGAGGCGATGGGGGGGGGGGGGGGGAAGGGAGATACGTATAGTAGGTTCCGTAGTGGGGAAAGTGATGAGCTGAGAAGGAAAGTGCCGAGAGTTATGAGGGCGTGAACGTACAAGGGGAGGGGAGGGGGATGGAGGGATGACAAGGGGACACATAGGAGTTTGGAATTATGTGGGAAAGGTGAGAGATCGTATGGGAGGGAGGGAGGAAAGTGGGGAGAGGAGGAGGAGGAGGAGGAGGAGGAGGAAAGATAAGTGAACGGTGTAGGGAAGCCGTAGATGGGTGAGTGAGGAAAAACCGGGAAATATGACAGCCAAAAAATCACGTTAGAAAACACGATAGAGTGAGAAGTGATGAAGTAGAAGAGAGGAGGAGGGGGAGGAGGAGGTGGCGTTGAGAAGGAGGAGAAGGGGATGAGCAAGGGGGATGGAGTGTAGGAGGAAGAGAAGAAGGAGGAGGGGGAGGTGTTGAGGAGATGGGATGTTCTAGAGGAGGAGGAGATGAGTGAGGATGGGTTGGAGGAGAAGATATATAAGAAGGGTAAGAAAGTGAAAGGTATGGCAAGGTAGGAAGGCAGGTGATACATAACTTACCTTACCTTACCTTTCAGTGTCTCATATGTAAAGGTAGCAATCAGGTGTGTATATATGTTCCTCTGTGTCTGTCTGTGTCTGCTTCCCCCTTGTTTACCCCACCAAGCGCCTGTAACTTTACGTGTGGTGTGTGTATCTATCCGCTGGTCTGTTTGTCTGCGTTGTCTAGTCCCGTCAGTCACTTGGTTTGTATGCGTAATCAGTTTATTCTGTTTATCTGCACTTGGGCCATCTCTCACTGTCTCTAAACGTCTCCATGTCTGTCTGTCTCCCCTCTCTCCCCCCCCCCCCCCTCAGTCTCTCGCTCTTTCTCTCACACACATACACATACAGACATACATCTCTCTGTCCGTATGCCAAATCTAACTCCCCCATCCTACTCTCTCTCTCTCTCTCTCTCTCTCTCTCTCTCTCTCTCTCTCCTTGGCCAGGCGTTCCACTTTTAGCTCTGCCGTTGGACACTGGGCAAACAGACAGACAGACAGACAGATAGCCAGACTGATATAATAATCGTCTTCATGCACAGATTAAGTCACCTTTCGAACACTCATCTGGCTATTAATACACACACACACACACACACACACACACACACACACACACACACACACACACAGACACGTCTTTTTTATTATATATCTAGAGTTTAACATCAAAACAGTTTTAGTATTAATGCATGTATATACTTGTGTCTAAAAGTATTTATATTTACACGTTAAGAGAGAGAGAGAGAGAGAGAGAGAGAGAGAGAGAGAGAGAGAGAGAGAGAGAGAGAGAGAGAGAGAGAGAGACAGAGAACTACACTTAAACACAAAAAAAGTATAGTTGGTTTCCGTGAAGTACGTTTGACAGTTCAGATTCTCTTTTTTTTTTTCTCTCTCCTTTCTACCGTGTCCTCTTTCCTTCTCCTCCTCCTCCTCCTCCTCCTCCTCCTCCTCTTTCGCTTCCCATTTTTTTTGCTTTATTTTTCCTTTTACTTGATCTGTCTGTCCTTCCGTCTGTTCTTCTGTTACGCCGGTCTTATGGTGTCTGACTGTCTGTCTCTGTCTGTCTATCTCTAGGAATAATATTTGCTCTGGAGGTTTAATGATGTTTCTCTCTCTCTCTCTCTCTCTCTCTCTCTCTCTCTCTCTCTCTCTCTCTCTCGCTCGCTTCCTAGAATTTTATCTCCTTGGAAATTATCATGTACATACAATTATATATTTAGGTAACTGTGTGTGTGTGTGTGTGTGTGTGTGTGTGTGTGTGTGTGTGTGTGTGTGTGTGTGTGTGTACTCGCATAAAGTCACATTCCTCTTTGATGATGGCGGTATCAGATTGGAACAGAACCCAGGTGTATGTTATTATTATTATCATTCTTCATCTTGTTCTTCCTCCTCCTCCTCCTCCTCTTCCTCTACTTGTTGTTTCTTTATTTTCTTCTCATTACTATCATTATCATTACCACTATTATCACCGTCATCATCACCACAAACAAGGAATCATTAATGTCATAACTATCATTTTTTTTTTTTTTTGTCTCCATTAGTAAGTCATGATCTGTGTGCTTCATCCAGTCACTCCCGTCAACGCAGTGTCTTCAGTCTAACGCACTCCAACGTTACATCTCATTCAACGCCGATTATATCCATGGTCACTGCTCTTCTTAACGTGCCAACTGTATTCCTCGCCCCACCCAACCTCTGTGCGCCTGCATGAAACTCGCTTACCAGTCACCGCAGCCACGCCGCTCACTTTCTCTGGCTTGACAGACTAGCTCGCTTCCCTGTCCGGGCTGTCTGTCCTCGTGCTGACTCATGGGCGGTTGCTGTGCTTGGCTGTGCTTGGCTTGGCTTGACTCTGCTTTCCTGTGGCTCCAACCTTAGTGTCACAATTCTATCATACTCGTATTTTCGATTATTTATGCCAGTTACTTATTGTTGGTCACGTAGATGATAATTATATACTTGATTTTTTGTTAGCTGGAGTTATTCTTAAGTAGCATGACACTTTATTATTGTCCTTCTTCTACTTCTTCTTTCGTAGTAGTATTGGTAGCATCAGGAAGGGGAGGAGGAGGAGCACAAAGAGGAGGATAAGTAGTAATAATTGTAGGAGGAGGAGGAGGAGGAGTAAGGGAAGGAAAATAGAGAAAATAAGGAAGAAAAGGTTAACCCCAGACATACATCTTCCAGCAACAATTATTTTCCACTTTACATGAGCATTAAGATTTCTCGACTCTACCTCTCCATGTATAGTGTGTGTGTGTGTGTGTGTGTGTGTGTGTGTGTGTGTGTTTAATGGGGTCTTCGTGTATAATATCTAAGGGGAGGAGAAGGAGGAGGAGGAGGTGGTGGAGAAGGAGAATGAAGAGGGGATGGCAACGTCGCCTGCAAGTGAAAGTTGTGGTTTTCTGTTGCCACGTTGCGAGACTCCTCCTCCTCCTCTCCTCCTCCTCCTTCCTCCTCCTCCTCCTCCTCCTCCTCCTCTACTTTAAGGTAACGTCTTGAGTTTAGATGGATGGATTAAGTTAACGTCTTTATTTGTGTAATAATTCAAATAATGTTTTTAGTTTTGGAAAGATTTGGATGACGTCTTTTGTCGTAGAAAATATGAATTTAAATCTTTAGTTTCATTTGTTTTCTCTGCCATTTTTTTCTTCATCTTTTTTCTTCTTCTTTCCTTCTTCTTTCAGCCTCTCTCCCTTCCCACAGTCAACATTATCTACCTTCTTCTTCTTCTTCTTCTTCATCTGTTAGCCTTTTCCCCCTTTCCACAGTCAACATTTTCTGCCCTCTTCTTTTTTCCTTCTTCTTTTACTGCTACTTCTTCTTCTTCTTCACTCTCGTCTTTCAGCCTCTCCCTCCCTTTCCACAATCAACGTTACTTATAATATATGCATCATTCTCCTCCTCCTCCCCTTTCTTTTCTTCTTCTCTCAGCTCTTCCCTCCTCCTCCACCATCAACATTCCCCGTCATCCCCTCTATTGTTAGTTTTCCGTTTCCCACCTCCACCAACACCATCATCATCACATATATGGACGAGAAGGGAGTTTGGTGAGTAATCCATTTTCCGGAACTGCCATGTGTAGGCCGTCTAGCTTCTTGTAATCTCCTTATATCATTGTGTATCCCTATGCATCATCAGCACCACTATCATCACAACGGGCTTATTCCTCCTTAGTCACCTTCATCTTATCCTTCTCTTCTCTTCGTCACCTCTCTCACCATCTTCGCATTCTCTCTCTCTCTCTCTCTCTCTCTCTCTCTCTCTCTCTCTCTCTCTCTCCCCTAACATACAACCACGTTTTTGTTTTTATTATTTGTATTATCACTACTACTACTACTACTACTACTACTACTACTGCTGCTGCTGCTACTACTACTACTACTACTACTACTTATGTATACGGTTAAGGCACTTTGATCGTAACGTATCTTCGTAAAAAACTGCTCCGCGTAACGCTTATTTATTTTTAAGTCAGTGATTCATACATACCCAGTACCACCACCACCGTCTGCCCACCATCACCTCCACCGCCACCACCACCACCACCGTCTGCCCACCATCAGAGCATCTCATCACGCTAACACAACGTCATAATCACCACCATTAGTTAAAACAGCCGCCACCACCACTACCACCACTAACACCGCCATTACATCACCATTATCACTGGCACCACCATCATCATCACGAGCACCACCACCACCAGACAAGAACCATCACCACCACTACCACTACCAACATCACCACCACAGGCACCTTCACCACTACCACATAACCACAATCACCAGCACCACCACTAACATCATCATCTCCACAAACACCGTCACTACCACCATACAACCACCATTACCACTATCACTACCACCAACACCACCATTACCAACATCATTACCACACGCACCCGCAACATCACCAGACAACCACCACCACCACCACCACACAACCACCACCACATACATCACCATCTGTTACTTCACACTCCCACAACTATTACTACTACCACCTGTCACCACACGCCTCCTCCCCCTCCTCCTCCTCCCCCTCTTCCTCCTCCTCCTCCTCCTCACCACCTGCTACTCTCCTTCCTCCACAGTTTCACTCGCGGGGTTTCTTCCCTTCTTCACTTCCTTCCTCGCGTGGACCGTTGTTTGCACTTCTGTTCCCCTTGTTTGTTTGTTTGTTTGTTTGGGTGGTGTTTGTTTACGGGGTTTCTTTGATGTTGGGTTTCTTCTTTCTTTTTTTTCTTAGTAAGGGGGTAATTTTGGATTTTTATGCAATGTGTTAATCTATTTGTTTATGTTGTTTTTTGTTTTATAGTTACTGTTTTCTTTATTTGCTTGTTTTCCTAATTATTGCTGCTGTTGTTATTATTGTTATTATTATTATTATTATTATTATTATTATTATTATTATTATTATTATTATTATCATCATTATTATCATCTCTATCTTGTGTTCCTCCTTTGTTGTTGTTGTTGTTGTTGTTGTTGTTGTCGTCGTTCTTTTTCTTTTTTCTTTTCATTTTTCTTCTTTTTCTTCTTTTTTCTCTTCTTCATTATCTTCGCCTTCCTACCCTTTATTACTTTCTCTCTGACTCATCCTTTCTTTCTGTCCGTCTTCCTTTCCTCCTCCTCCTCCTCCTCCTCCTCCTCCTCGTTCCTCGTTTTCTCTTTTTTTTCTTTTCCTGTTTTTTCCCCTCATCATTCTTCTTGAGGCAGTAAAGAAAAGTAAAAAACCGCCTCAAAATTATATGTTTGGGGTATTTTTTTTCCGCGTTTCTCTTCACTGTTATTTTTATTTGGTCTTTTTTTCGCGTCCACTCGTGAGTCGCCAGACGATTCGGTAAAGCAGCGTCATTCTCGGCCGCTTTCTCTCTCTCTCTCTCTCTCTCTCTCTCTCTCTCTCTCTCTGGCTGTCTGGTTATCCGTCTGGCTGTTTATCTGTCTGTTTGTCTGTGTCTGTCTTGCGTGTGTGTGCGTGCGTGTGTGTGTGTGTGTGTGTGTTCGCCTTTTTATCAAAGTAGAATAGCACAAGAGAGAGAGAGAGAGAGAGAGAGAGAGAGAGAGAGAGAGAGAGAGAGACTAAAAGCATATCCACCACTCTGCCATGACTTTCACATGTTAAGAGAGAGAGAGAGAGAGAGAGAGAGAGAGAGAGCGTAATCCCTGTGAAGAACACCTGTCGTGATTCAGAAAAGAACGGAGGTAAGGAGGAAGAAGAAAGAGGTCAAGGGAGGGAAGCGGAAAAGAGACGAGAAAAACAACTAATGGAAGAAGGGAATGGAGGAGACGGAAGGAAAGAAGAGAGAGAGAAAAAGTTGGTAATAATCTTCTGTATGGTAAGAGAAAGGAATCGAAAGAGGGGAAAAAATAAAAGAACGAATGGAAGAAGGAACGAAAAAGAAATTGGAAAAAGAAAGAGAAAATACTGGTAGAGACAAAAGGAAAGAAGAGAGAAAGAAAGAGTTTGTAATAAATAATCTTGTATATGATAAGGGAAAGGAATCGAAAGAGGAAGAAAAAATAAAAGAACGACTGGAAGAAGGAACGAAAGAAAAATTGGAGAAAAAGGAAGATAGAAAATAATTTGGAGGACACGGAAGAAAAGAAGAGAAAAAGAAAAAGTTGTTAATAATAAAGGAAAGGAATCGAAAGAGAGGAAGGAAAAATAAAAACTAATGGAGGAAGGAACGAAAAACAAACTAGAAAAAGAAGAAGATTGAGAAAATTTTGGAGGACACGGAAGAAAAGAAGAGAGAAAGAAAAAGTTGGTAGTAATTTTCCATATGATAAGGGAAAGGAATCGAAAGAGAGGAAGGAAAAATAAAAACTAATGGAGGAAGGAACGAAAGAAAAATTGGAAAAAAAGGAAGATAAAGAAAAATTTGGAGGACACGGAAGAAAAGAAGAGAGAACGAAAAAGTTGGTAGTAATTTTCCATATGATAAGGGAAAGGAATCGAAAGAGAGGAAGGAAAAATAAAAACTAATGGAGGAAGGAACGAAAGAAAAATTGGAAAAAAGGAAGATAGAGAAAAATTTGGAGGAAACAGAAGGGAAGAAAAGAGAAAAAAGTTAATAATCCTCAATACAATAAGATAAAGGAATCGAAAGAGGAGAAATAATAATAAGAAAAGTAATTAAGGAAGGAACGAGGGAAACAGATGAAAGGAAAGAAGATATAGAGAAAAAGTTGATAATAAATAACGCGAAAAGATGTAGAGAAGAATAAAAGAACGGTATTGGAGGAAGCAAAGGATAAAAAAAAAAGGAAGAGACAGAAAAATGATAATAACCTTCTGTATGATGAGGTAAAGAAATATAGAGAAAATAAATAAGCAATACAGAGAGAAAGGAAGATAAGGTTGGTAGATTATAAAGTAAAGAAATAAAGGAAAAAAGGAAGGAGAAGGGAAGGAGGAAAGAAAAAAAGAAAAAGAAAAATGAAAAGATGAGAGAAAGAAAAAAGTTGGCAATAATAAAGGAAAATAATCTAGAGAAAAATAAAGGAAGGGAAAGAGAGAGAAAAAAAGGAAAAGAAAAAAATGGAAGAAAGACAAAGAAAAAAATGGTAATAATCTTAATGATAAGGTAAAGAAGACGAGAGAAGAAGAAAAAAAAAAATAAAGCACGCAATGAAAGAGAGGGAAGAGAGAAAGAAAAAGTTAATAAATAAAGCACAATGAAAGAGAGAGAGAGAGAGAGAGAGAGAGAAAAGAGAGAGAGAGAGAGAGAGAGAGAGAGAGAGAGAGAGAGAGAGAGAGAGAGAGAGAGAGAGAGAGAGAGAGAGAGAGAGAGAGAGAGAGAGAGAGAGAGAGATAATGAATAACGTAAAACTCCTGAAGAAGATAATAATATTCTTACCCACGGAGCAAAAATAAAAATGGAGAAGTGGAACAAGAAAAATGAATTGAACGTGGAAACGGAGGCAGAAGATAAAAGGAAACGGAGGAGGAAGAGGAAGAGGAAGAGGAAGAAGAGGGTTTACGAGAGAAATGAGAGGAAAACTAGTAAACGGTTCTTTCATGTACGACTGAGAAAATAAAGAGGGGAAGAGAATGGAGAGGAGGGAGAGGAAGGCGCTGGAAGAAAGAAGCGGACGGGAATGTATTACTTTCGAGGCGCTGAAGAAAGAGAACGCGGAAAATAATGACGGCGAGATGATGATGGTGATGATGGTGATGCTTAGTTGTAATGATGATGTGAAAGGGATGAAAATGATGGTAGTGTTGTTTTTAATAGTAATGACGGCGAGATGATGATGGTGATGATACTGATGCTTAGTTGTAATGATGATGTGAAAGTGATGAAAATAATGATAGTGTTGTTTTTAATAGTAATGACGGCGAGATGGTGATGGTGATGATACTGATGCTTAGTTGTAATGATGATGTGAAAGTGATGAAAATAATGATAGTGTTGTTTTTAATAATAATGACGGCGAGATGGTGATGGTGATGATACTGATGCTTAGTTGTAATGATGATGTGAAAGTGATGAAAATAATGATAGTGTTGTTTTTAATAGTAATGACGGCGAGATGGTGATGGTGATGATGGTGATGCTTAGTTGTAATGATGTGAAAGTGATGAAAATAATGATAGTGTTGTTTTTAATAGTAATGAGGGTGAGATGATGATGGTGATGATGGTGATGCTTAGTTGTAATGATGATGTGAAAGTGATAAAAATAATGATAGTGTTGCTTTTAATAGTAATGACGGCGAGATGATGATGGTGATGATGATGATGCTTAGATGTAATGATGATGTGAAAGTGATAGAAATAATGATAGTGTTGCATTTAATAGTAATGACGGCGAGATGATGATGGTGATGATGGTGATGCTTAGTTGTAATGATGATGTGAAAGTGATAAAAATAATGATAGTGTTGTTTTTAATAGTAATGACGGCGAGATGATGATGGTGATGATGGTGATGCTTAGTTGTAATGATGATGTGAAAGTGATAAAAATAATGATAGTGTTGCTTTTAACAGTAATGACGGCGAGGTGATACAACGGTGATGATGATAATGGTGATGATGGTATTGATGGTGGGAATGATGATGAAAGTTATGATGACGATGCTAATGATGCTGATGTTGGCTTTAATATTAGGAATGATAATGGTGGTGATGGTGATGAGTGATGTATATTTTAAAAATGATGATGATGATGAAAAAGAGGAGGCGGTGGAGAGAGAGAGAGAGAGAAAAAAAAAAAAACACCACTGAACATTACTCATAATTATCACTGACCTTTATTTCTTATTACTGAAATGAGTTTAACACCGAGCTAGATGAAGAACAAATTAAGTGACTCAGCCTCTTCATGTTGAGAAAAAAAAAAGTGATTACCAGGGGATTTGATACAGGTCTTAAAGTATCTGAGTAAGTTCAGTAAAGTTGATCACTCGCAAGTTTTTAAGCTCCAAACTAACCCCCAAAACGAGAAATAGTGGTCTACCGATTCAAGCGAGGTTTCTATCATTTCTTTTTCTCTAATTTTCTTTATCCATTTAGTTTTTATTTTGTTCTAGCGGGCACTCTGCTTTTATTTTGTTCTAGCGAGCCACTTTGTTTTTATTTTGTTCTAGCGGGCCACTCTGTTTTTGTTTTGTTTCAGCGGGCCACTCTGTTTTTATTTTGTTCTTGCGGGCCACTTTGTTTTTATTTTGTTCTTGCGGGCCACTCTGTTTTTGTTTTGTTTCAGCGGGCCACTCTGTTTTTATTTTGTTCTAGCGGGCCACTTTGTTTTTATTTTGTTCTTGCGGGCCACTTTGTTTTTATTTTGTTCTAGCGGGCCACTTTGTTTTTATTTTGTTCTAGCGGGCACTTTGTTTTTATTTTGTTCTAGCGGGCCACTTTGTTTTATTTTGTTCCAGCGGGCCACTTTGTTTTTATTTTGTTCTAGCGGGGCACTTTGTTTTCATTTTGTTCTAGCGGGCCACTTTGTTTTTATTTTGTTCTAGCGGGGCACTTTGTTTTTATTTTGTTCTAGCGGGGCACTTTGTTTTTATTTTGTTCTAGCGGGCCACTTTGTTTTTATTTTGTTCTAGCGGGCCACTTTGTTTTTATTTTGTTCTAGCGGGCCACTTTGTTTTTATTTTGTTCTAGCGGGCCACTTTGTTTTTATTTTGTTCTAGCGGGGCACTTTGTTTTTATTTTGTTCTAGCGGGGCACTTTGTTTTTATTTTGTTCGAGCGGGCCACTTTGTTTTTATTGTTCTAGCGGGCCACTTTGTTTTATTTTGTTCCAGCGGGCCACTTTGTTTTTATTGTTCTAGCGGGCCACTTTGTTTTATTTTGTTCCAGCGGGCCACTTTGTTTTTATTGTTCTAGCGGGGCACTTTGTTTTTATTTTGTTCTAGCGGGCCACTTTGTTTTATTTTGTTCCAGCGGGCCACTTTGTTTTTATTTTGTTCTAGCGGGCCACTTTGTTTTATTTTGTTCTAGCGGGCACTTTGTTTTATTTTGTTCTAGCAGGCCACTTTGTTTTATTTTGTTCCAGCGGGCCACTTTGTTTTATTTTGTTCCACCGGGCCACTTTTTTTTTATTGTTCTAGCGGGGCACTTTGTTTTTATTTTGTTCTAGCGGGCCACTTTGTTTTTATTTTGTTCCAGCGGGCCACTTTGTTTTATTTTGTTCCAGCTTGGCACTTTTTTTTTATTTTGTTCTAGCGGGCCACTTTGTTTTTATTTTGTTCCAGCGGGCCACTTTGTTTTTATTTTGTTCTAGCGGGCCACTTTGTTTTTATTGTGTTCTAGCGGGCCACTTTGTTTTATTTTGTTCCAGCGGGCCACTTTGTTTTTATTTTGTTCTAGCGGGCCACTTTGTTTTATTTTGTTCTAGCGGGGCACTTTGTTTTTATTTTGTTCCAGCGGGCCACTTTGTTTTTATTTTGTTCTAGCGGGCCACTTTGTTTTTATTTTGTTCTAGCGGGCCACTTTGTTTTTATTTTGTTCTAGCGGGCCACTTTGTTTTTATTTTGTTCTAGCGGGCCACTTTGTTTTTATTTTGTTCCAGCGGGCCACTTTGTTTTTATTTTGTTCCAGTGGGCCACTTTGTTTTTATTTTGTTCTAGCGGGCCACTTTGTTTTTATTTTGTTCTAGCAGGCCACTTTGTTTGATTTTGTTCCAGCGGGCCACTTTGTTTTTATTTTGTTCTAGCGGGCCACTTTGTTTTTATTTTGTTCTAGCGGGCCACTTTGTTTTTATTTTGTTCTAGCGGGCCACTTTGTTTTTATTTTGTTCTAGCGGGCCACTTTGTTTTTATTTTGTTCTAGCGGGCCACTTTGTTTTTATTTTGTTCTAGCGGGCCGCTTTGTTTTTATTTTGTTCTAGCGGGCCACTCTGTTTTTATTTTGTTCTAGCTGGCCACTTTGTTTTTACTTTGTTCTAGCGGGCCACTTTGTTTTTATTTTGTTCCAGCGGGCCACTCTGTTTTTATTTTGTTCCAGCGGGCCACTTTGTTTTTATTTTGTTCTAGCGGGCCGCTTTGTTTTTATTTTGTTCTAGCTGGCCACTCTGTTTTTATTTTGTTCTAGCTGGCCACTTTGTTTTTATTTTGTTCTAGCGGGCCACTCTGTTTTTATTTTGTTCTAGCGGGCCACTTTGCTTTTTCTCCGTTTGTTGCCCTTGAGTTGTTGCTGTTACCGTAAACAATCACCAAGAGTTCTTTTTACTCCCGAAATTGACCTCTTTCGGCCACCTCTTTGGATTCTTCTGGGAGCAGCGAGTAGCGGGCTTTTTTTTATTATTATTATTATTTACTCTGTGCCCTTGAGCTGTCTCCTTTGTTGTAAAGAAAAGAAAAAGGAGTCATTGGCCTTTCTGAAGTAGCTGGTACGAAAACTATCAAGTCCTTTAAAAATCGCATTGACCGTCACTGTTGTTGCGTCAGAAGTAAACGGAACCTTCCCTTATTCGGGTGCCTGACGAAGTTATTGTATGCACTAAAGCGGGCAGCATCCTTATGAGTCTGCATGCTTTCTGTTGCCTGTCTTTCCGTGTTTTCTCCTTCTCCTCCTCTTCTTCTTCCTCCTTCTCCTCCTCGCCACACCCAAAGACCACACCCAAAAGATATCCTTCCAGTTTTTAGCCTCCTCCTTCTGCTCCTCCTTTCTCTCTGTACTCATCCACCTCCTCCTCTCTCTGCTTCCTCCTCCTTTCTCTTCTTCCCTCACTCTTCATCGAACTCTTCTTCCTTCAATCTCCTTCCTCTTCCTCCTCTATTCTCCTCTTCCTCTTGTCTATTTGCACCACCTTCTCCGATTTCACAACCATCACCCTTTATATTCTTCTTCCACACCTCCTCCTCCTCCTCCTCCTCCGCACACCCACACCCACACTCACGGGCACCCAGCGGTCAGACTCGCTCATTCTCCTTGGCAAGACTTTCACTCTCTCTCTCTCTCTCTCTCTCTCTCTCTCTCTCTCTCTCTCTCTCTCTCTCTCTCTCTCTTCTTGGTTTCCCATTTAATCAGCTTTTTTTTAGCCTTTTTTCTCTAAACTGTTCTTCTTCCTCCTCCTCCTCCTCCTCCTCCTCCTCCTCCTCTTCCTCGTTTCATCACTCTTCCTCTTCCTGGCTCCTTTCACCTGCCTTTCTTTACGGTTCCCTCTTCTCTTTCTCCGGAATCTTTTGTTTTTCACGAGAGAGAGAGAGAGAGAGAGAGAGAGAGATAACGGATGAAGCTCTGAATAAATCTTTCCTGAAATTATCAAGGACACTTCCCTTCTCTCTCTTCCTTTTTCTCTCTCTTTGTCTCTCGTTTTCTTTCTTTCTCTCTTCCTCTTTTTTACCTAACTGTCTATCTATCTATCTACCTATTTCACCACACTTGCACGCCCCCCACTCTTTCTCTTTCTTCCTCCTTTTTTTTTTTATCTACCAAGCTCTATATCTTTCTATACACATGTACCTACTCTTCACTCTCTATCTTTTTGTGTCTCTCTCCCTTTTTCTGTCTATTTATCTATTTCTATATTTCTACACATGTACACTCCTTTCTATCTCTTGTTCTTTCTCTCTCTCTATTTCTCTTTATTTATCTAGCTCTGTCTTTCCACACATACATCCCTTTTCACTCTATTTATTTCTCCCTCCCTCCTTTTATCTATCTTGCTCTTTCTACAGATGTTCCCACTCCTCACTCTACTCCTCTTTCTTTCTCTCTCCTTCTTCCTCTCTTTTTAGCTCTATCTTTTTCTACACATGCACCAACTCCTCACTTTCTTTCCCTCTTCTTCTTCCTCTCTATCTATCTAGCTCAATCTCTTTCGAAAAATGTAACCTTCCTCTCCCTCCATTCCTGCCCCCTTCCCCTTACCACATACATACACTCAAAAGCCGGGCTCCTCTTTCTCCATTCCTCGCGCGTCGCCTTGCTGGATGCTGCGGGAGCGAGGCGGAGAGGCTGTAGGGAGATACATCAAGGAGATAACACGGCGCCCCACCAGCCTGCCATTCTGCGGGAGACGGAGAGAAGGGGAGCATTGGAAGGGTAGACGCGGCGATAACACACACACACACACACACACACGCACGGTAGTCATACAGGTGTGCTTTAATTACCTGTGTTTTGCCGGAATGAGAAAGGAAGGGTTGGGATAAAGGGTTTTGCGTGTGTTTGTGTGTGTGTGTGTGTGTGTGTGTGTGTGTGTGTGTGTGTGTGTGTGTGTGTGTGTGTGTGTGTGTGAGAGAGAGAGAGAGAGAGAGAGAGAGAGAGAGAGAGAGAGAGAGATTGTAATTGGTTAACGGTGTAAGATAAATTGAATAAAGGTTTTGGGGCGTCTTTCCTTTTGCTTTTTTTAATGGATATTGTCTTTCCAATCGAAGGAATGCATTAAAAAAAGGTTTCCATTTGCATGTTTATATTGGTCACTTTTTTTTTTGTCTTTACGTCGTTAGTCTGTCTGTCTATCTGTTATCTTCCTTTTTTGTCTCTGTCTGTCTGTTTGTCTATCTATCTGTTGTCTCCCTTTCTGTCTCTATCTGTCTGTCTATCTATCTGTTGTCTCCCTTTCTGTCTCTATCTATCTGTCTATCTATCTGTTGTCTCCCTTTCTGTCTCTATCTGTCTGTCTGTCTATCTGTCTGTCTATCTATCTATCTATTTATATGTTGTCTCCCTTTCTCTCTGTCTGTCTGTCTGTCTATCTGTTGTTTCCCTTTCCTTTTCTCTGTCTGTCTGTCTGTCTGTCTATCTTTCGTTTCCCTTTCCTTCTCTCTGTGTCTGTCTGTCTGTCTATCTATCTGTTACCACCCTTTCTGTCTCAGTCTGTCTGTCTATCTGTTGTATCCCTTTCCTTCTCTCTGTGTGTATGTCTGTCAATCTATCTGTTGTTTCTCTTTCCTTCTCTCTGTCTGTTTGTCTATCTATCTGTTGTCTCCCTTTCTGTCTCTGTCTGTCTGTCTATCTGTTGTCTCCCTTTCTGTCTCTGTCTGTCTGTCTATCTGTTGTCTCCCTTTCTGTCTCTGTCTATCTGTCTATCTGTTGTCTCATTTCTGTCTCTGTCTGTCTGTCTATCTATCTGTTGTCTCCCTTTCCTTCTCTGTCTGTCTATCTATCTATCTCCCTTTCTGTCTCTGTCTGTCTGTCTTTCTTTCTGTTGTCTACCTTTCCTTCTCTGTCTGTCTATCTATCTATCTCCCTTTCTGTCTCTGTCTGTCTGTCTATCTATCTGTTATCTCCCTTTCCGTCTCTGTCTGTCTATCTATCTATCTCCCTTTCTGTTGTTGTCTGTCTGTCTATCTATCTGTTATCTCCCTTTCCGTCTCTGTCTGTCTTTCTATCTATCTCCCTTTCTGTCTCTGTCTGTCTGTCTGTCTGTCTATCTGTCTTTTATCTCCCTTTCCGTCACTGTCTGTCTATCTATCTATCTCCCTTTCTGTTGTTGTCTGTCTGCCTATCTGTTGTTTCCCTTTCTGTCTCTATCTGTCTGTCTGTCTATTTGTTGTCTCCCTTTCTGTGTCCCTCTGTCTGTATGTATGAATGTATGTATGAATATATATGTATGTATGTATGTATGTATGTATGTATGAATGTATGTATGTATGTTTCTGTGTGTCTGTATGTGCCTCTGTCTGTCTAATTGTCTCTCTCAATGCATATTCTTTCTTATTCTCTTTCGCCTTCTCTCCTCCTCCTCCTCCCCTCCTCCTCCTCCTCCCTCTCCTCCTCCTCCTCCTTTGCTCCTTTATGAAAACCAGTGGGAAAAAGTTAGCTGCATATTACCCGGGAAGAAAAGGCATGGAAATTATCTCTTACTTAAATTACGAAATGAAAGAAATTTAATTACAGTGCGGCGCTTTTTTCCCCGTTTAATCATGTCAAGACGAGGAAAGAATTCTGGGCGCGTTTTGCATGAATATTTAGCAGTCTAGTTTTTTTTTTAGGGGGGAGGGGGGAGGGGAGTCGGTGCGTGCGTGTGTGCGTGTGTGTTTGTTTCGTGTTTTATTCGTGTTATATTCATGGATTCTTTTCAATTAGTTTTTTTTGTCTAATTTCTGTTATGCGTTTCGTTTTATACTGCAATTTTCTTTTCTTTTTTTTCTTTTTTTTGGTTAGTGGTGAGGCTAGCAGAGGAGGTTTTCATTTGCATTTATTTAGTTTTTCCTTTTATTTTATTGTTTTCTCCTAAGCATCACATTTCTTTTCAATAAGTTTTTTTTGTCTAATTTCTGTTATGTGTTACGTTTTATACTGCAAATTTTTTTCTATTTTTGGTAAGTGGCGATTTGATTTGATTTAGTTTTTTTCTCTCTTCTTTTATTGAATTCTCCTAAGCATCACGTCTCTTTTTAATAAGTTTTTTTGTCTAATTTCTGTTATGCGTTACATTTTACACGGCAATTTTTTTTTCTTTTTTTTGTAAGTGGTGTTTTCATTTGCATTTATTTAGTTTTTTTTCTCTCTTCTTTTATTGAATTCTCCTAAGCATCACGTTTTCTTTTAATTCCCTTCGTATTATTCCCTGTGAAACTGTGGTAGGAGGATCTAATTTTGCGCCTTTCTTCCTTTATCCATTCTTTCTTGCACTGCCCAATTACTTCTCTTATTTATTTTTCGCTCTTATTACTGCTTTCAAAACCGAGGCACGTATACACAGGCTTCGTCCCTTCTCTATCATGAGCCAACTCTTTCTTTTTTTTTCTTTTAATATTTTTCTCCCTGTGTCTCGTTCTCACGCACCCTCCTAATATGGTCACCCTTTCCCCCACCCACCAGCAGACAACACACGAACGGCCTCTGCCCCAACGAACCACAGCACACAACACATGCCTTCTTGTCCTCCCTCTCTCCCTTCCTCACCTCAACAGAACTGAACAATGGCAAAAGAGCGAAAAAATAACCTATCCACAACACACACCTCCTCCTTGTTCTCTCTCACTCTCCCTCAACACAGCAGTACAACACATGGCAACACTGAACAGAACCCAATAGCCAAACCACTGCATAACACTCACCGATGTCAGATTCTCGTACAGCCTCTTACTTTTGCCGACTTCCGACCCCAAAATTGTCTCCTCCACCACAATAACTAGATCCATTTATAGTTATCGTTGAAATGGTTGATTATCGATGTCTCCTTTGCAATGGTTGTGTAAGAAACGGTATATACAATGTGGTGAATACGATAAGCTGACACCGCTGATAACACTGTCGCCCTTGTCATCCCTCCCCACCAGAACAGAACACAAAAAATAGCAACACAATCTTACCACAGCATGCTATACGCCTCCTTAACTTTCCCTCGCTCCCTCAACTAAGCAGAACAACACATGGCAACACTAAAACCTTACACAGCCATACCACAGCACACAACACACCTTGCTCTCCCTCTCTCACCCTTTACAGCAGAACTCAACCCATGGCAACACAATCTAACGCAACCTTGAGCTGTTTCCTCCACTCGTAAAAAAAAAAGCAATCAACCTCAGCATATTACACCTTGACTTGTTCTTCCTCCCTCCCTCCCTCACGGCACAACACAACATATCGCAACACAGCCAAACCACATACACACCTTACATCTCAACACAGCAAAACAGCACAGCAACACAACCTAACACAGCCCAACCATACCACACTTTACATCTCATCTTTACTCTCTCTCTCCCTCACCACAGCAGAACAGCACAGCAACACAACTTAACGCAGCCCAAACACACCACACTTTACATCTCATCTTTACTCTCCCTCCCTCAACACAGCAGAACAACACAGCAACACAACCTAACGCAGCCCAACCATACCACACTTTACATCTCATCTTTACTCTCCCTCCCTCAACACAGCAGAACAGTACAGCAACACAACCTAACCACAGCACATTACACGTTTCCTCGCTGTCCCTCTCTCACCTTCCAGTGCAGAATACAACCCTTGGCTACGGACTGCACCATAACAAAGCCACGGGACACCATACGCCTCCTCGCCTTCCTCCCTCACAGCACAACGGAACACATAGAAGATGAACGCAACACAATCATACCACAGCACACCATACGCCTCCTCCTTCTCTCTAACCACAACACAACACAGTAAATGACAAAGAAATGCAACACAAACCATTTTCCTTCCTTCCTTCCTTCCTCCCATCCATCCATTCTTCTTCCTCCCTCCCTTCCTTTCTTTCTTTCTTCTTTCTCCCTCCCCTCCTCCCTTCTGCGCAACACAACCCATGGCGCCTCTCTCCCCCTCCTCACCATTACCTAACACGCAACACAACGCAACCAGACGCAAGCACTTCATACTCTCATTGTCTTACCCAGCCCACAAAACACAATACTGCATTAAACTAAATTATACTACACTAGCGAACTTTAACACTCTCCTCTTCCTCTTCCTTCCGCAGCTCAACGCAAGATAGAGCATTCATCCTCCTCTTTTCCTCTTCTCCTTCCTCCTTCTCCTCCTTTTCCTCCTCCTTTTTTGCATCATTCGTCATAATACCATACTCTTCGCTTTCTCTTCTTGCTCCTCTTCATTCCTCAGCTTCAACTCAATATAGCACTATCCTCTTCCTTCTCCTAGTCCTTCTCCTCCTCTTCCTCCTTCTTTTTTCCATCATTTGTCATAATACCTTACTCTTATCTTCTCTTTCTCTTCTTTCTCCTCTTCCTTCCTCAGCTTCAACACATGGCACAATCCTCTTCCTTCTCCTAGTCCTTCTCTTCCTCTTCCTCCGCATCATCACCATCACCATCATCATCATCTTGTTCTTCCTCCTCATTCAGTTTCTCCTCATTTTCCTTCTTTCTCAACCAAAAACACTACAACTTTTCTTCCTCCCCTTAATAGACTAGGCCACTTTTCCCCAAAGCAGAACCCTGTAGGCATTTTTGGGGAAAAGCAAACAAACAACGGTTTTACCATAATATGGGTATGCTGAATCCGAATATGGTGTTTGCCAAGCTGGCAAATGCCTCCTTCATGCTCAAAATTGCAAAATTCAAAATGGCCGACGTCAAAATGTTGTGCCGCAAATATCTCGGGTTCTAAGCAACATAGGAATATGATCTTGGTGTCTATACCCATGTTTTGATGGTCAAGGAATCCGATGAACACATCATTGGGTTCGTCAAACTTTTCTGTACTGCTAGAATTCATATTTCTACTACGGTTGTCAAAAAAATCCAAAATGGCCACCATCAAAGTATTGTACTGCCGATATCTTTGGTTCTAAGTTACCAAGGATCTTGATTTTGGAGTCTACACCTGGGTTTTCATAGTCGAGAATTCCAATGAATACTTCGTTGGGTTCACCAGAAATCATTTTGGCGCCCAAAAATTAATATGGTTGACAAAAGTTCAAAATGGCGGCTGTTAAAATATTGCATTGGTGTCTAATATTGCAATGTATGATCATGAATTGATAATTTTTGACACTTTCCATTGTAGGTATAAGAATCTACGTCTATGCACGGACAATTGAGCCCATCTAATCATATTATCTACATTTCAGTTTGGTTCACGATACTCATCTAGGCTGTCTTCTAGTTAAGTTTAGGTAAGGATAAATGTTTAGTCACGTATCTGAAACACAGCTATTATCTGTTTCAGGTCGAATATGGAGTCTATAGCGCAGCTCAAGAGAAACAGTGAAGAGTGTGTATCTTATGAACTATGCCTCCTGTGCCAAATGAGCAAAAATGACAAATTGTTTGATGCAAGTGAGCAGGGACTGCGCAAGATCAAAGAGTCGTCAGCGGAACGCCATAAGCTCCGAGACTTCAAATACCGCGAAGCCATTGAGAGAATCAGTTCGTTGAGTTCGTCGCAAGAGGTTGTATGGCACAAATCATGCTACGCTGATTTTACTCACAAGGGAAAAATCGACAGACTCAAGGGGTCTGATTCAGAACATCAACGGCCATCATCTCGGCGCGCGACAAAAGAACAGAACACTTCCATTAGTCTGCGAAGCTTTACAAAGTCCATGGAATGGGAAAACTGTATGTTCTGTCAAGTCGTTGATGCAAAGCAGAAGTTATCAGCAGTCACGACATACAACATCAGCCGAGAGATACTTGAACTGGCCAAGTATGAACATCTTCGAGTACGCCTAGCCAATGTCAGTGACTTGATTGCCGCCGAGGGGAAATATCATGCGAAGTGCTACAAACAGTTTTTGAGGACCACGGCGAAAACTAAAGACGAGACCCAAAATTCTGAACTCTCCATCATTTGGTTGAGTAAGGAGCTGATAGTTTGTGCAGAACATGGCAAAGTCATAGAACTTTCTGAGGTCTGGAATCGCTTCTGCCAAATTGCACAAGAAACTGGAACACAAATACCTCCTTCCTTCATCAGCAGATTGTCTACTTTCAAGGAGAAGCTTCAGAAACACATTGACCACGTGTATGACTTCATGGTACTGGCTGACCAAACTCCAGCTGAACGTAAAACGATATTGGTTCCAATCAAGTACGCTCATGTACCTATGACATCCATGCAAACCAACAACCAAGATGATGAGATCAGTTTCATTCCTGATTTCAAACCACACGAGGATGGTTTTCTTTCAATGGTGCACGTAGCTCTCAAACTACGCTCGGAAATTCAAAGTCATCAAGCTCATAAAGGTCTGTCGGTTGGAGAAGATGATGCAATAGCATGTGTTCCTGAAAACCTGTACATGTTCATACGCTTGATATTTGGCGGACAAGAACTCTTTGAATCAGGTGCACTGGAGGAAGATGACGATGACGACGCTCAGGATGGGGGCGCGGAAACCGGTGAGGAACGGGAGGCTCAAATACAGGCACGTGTTCTCAGTGTATGCCAAGACTTGGTCTACATAACCAGTGGTGGCAAGAAATGGACACCAAAACACATAGGACTTGCAAGCACATTGCACCAAGCCACACGCTCCAAACAACTGGTTCAGTTGTTTCACAAAGCTGGACACACCATAAGCTACATAGATGTATTGCGTATGGACACGGCACTGGCAAAAGACACGCTGAAAACTATGGATGAAACCAATGGATCTGTAGTTCCCCCAAATTTGGTCCCTGGAAAGTTCGTTCATTTCACTGCGGACAATATTGATATCAATGACAGTTCTCTTGACGGCAAAAACACATTCCATGCCACACAGTATGCTGCTTGGCAGAGAGGTCCTCCGGCTTCTTTGCTACTCGAAAATATTGAGCCCCAGAAGAACACAAAGCTTGAAGTTCCGAAGGTTATGGAAACACTGATACCTGCCAACATCATTAACAACAAAACAGAACCTCAGTTTGAGAATGACGTAAAGAAAGAATGGTTCAACACAACAGTCAGTGAATGTCCTGCTGCTCTGAAAGCTAAAGCAACTGATAGAACATTCATACTGACGCGAGAGCACCAGGATCCGAGAAAAACGGAGAAGTTCATGTGCAAAATATATGGTCAGCCAGATCTGGATACCTGTGATGAAGTACGTGCCAAGCTATTCTGCAAGTGCAAGACGCCGGAGACACTGCCACCAACTTCTGATTCTCTCAAGTTCCATATAAAGAGAGCACATTATCAGGCTTTGGTATGGCGTCGAGCAAGCAGCAAAGATCCTGAGCTACCGTCACCGGATGGTCGTGGATGGTCACTTCAAGGTGGAAAGCTCGTACCACAGCTTACATCTCTCCCGTCCGTCCCAGATAGTTGTGCTGAACTGGTGTCGTGTGGTTGTGTGAAAAACTGTGGAACTCAACGATGCAGTTGCAGAAAAAGTAACTTGCTGTGCACTGGTGCTTGCAAATGCAGTAACAGTGATGTGTGTAGAAACCATTAATGATTTGACCAGTCCATTTTTAAGTTTTTTGGTTTTTGATGTAAAAAGAATCGATCGACCAATAAAACATAATGTCATCGGTGATTATTGTATCTATCATCCAATTTCATATAAGTACAGTTCGTCATAAGACCACAAGCATTTCCAAGATACGTCTATAATAAATTCCAGCAAAAATGACAAGTGTGGCGAACCCAATGATGTGTTCATCGGATTCCTCGACCATCAAAACATGGGTATAGACACCAAAATCATGTTCCTATTTAGCTTAGAACCAGATATATGCAGCACAACATTTTGGAGGCGGCCATTTTGGATTTTTTGACAACCGCAGTAAGATAAACGTATTCTAGCAGAACAGAAAAGTCTGACGAACCTAATTGTGTGTTCATCGCATTCCTCGACCATCAAAACATGGGTATAGACACCAAGATCATGTTCCTATGTAGCTTAGAACCCGAGATATTAGCGGCACAGCATTTATATGGCGGCCATTTTGAATTTCTCATTTTTGATCATGAAGGAGGCATTTGCCAGCTTGGCAAACACCATATTCGGATTCAGCATACCCATGTTATGGTAAAACCGGTGTTTGTTTGCTTTTCCCCAGAAATGCCTACAGGACTTTTGTAAGAA
This sequence comes from Eriocheir sinensis, assembly GCF_024679095.1. NCBI lineage: Eukaryota > Metazoa > Arthropoda > Malacostraca > Decapoda > Varunidae > Eriocheir > Eriocheir sinensis. Next base: position 13,313,577 of record NC_066520.1, read on the forward strand.
GTATATCTCAGGAATTGGCCTAGTCTATAACTCCAGCACAAGACAGCACAATAATTCCTCTTCCTCCTCCTGTTCCTCCTTCTCCTCCTCCCCTTCCTGCTCCCTTTTGGCTTGGTGGTATAAGCCTTCACGTTTTCTTTTACTTATTCATTTGTGTTTTACTTGATCCTCGTTTGCCTTCCACTCGAGAGAAGAAGCCCAAGTGTTTTCTCTCGCCGGTTCATCCGTGCGGCGGGTGTTTGTTTTCACCCTTTGTTGTTTTTCTTTTTGGCGTCGTTTATATGTATTTTTTTTTTTCGATTTGTTGAGTTCACTTTTTCAATTTACCATCTGTCGGACGGAGGAAGTGGCAGCGCGGTTTCCCTTTTTCTTTTTCTCTTTTATTTCTTTTTTTTTTTGTCTGTGTGTGTGTGGTGTCTTTCTGTCTGTGTACCAGCTTTGTTTTGTTTGTTTCTGCCGCAGTTTTATCTCTTTGTTTTTTTTCTTTGCTCTTATTTTCCTTTCGTTCGTTTCCTTTTTTCACTCTTTTTTGTCCGCCCTAGTTTTTTTTTTTTTGTCTTGCTTGTTTTCTGTTTTCTTTGTTTTGTCTGTCTTTTTTTCCATCATGTCTGTGTATCTGTTTCTTACTTTCTTTCTTTCCTTTCTTCCATTTTCCTTCCTTCCTTCCTTCCATCCTTCCTTCCTTCCATCCATCCATCCACCCATTTTTTTCTTCTTTCTTAACTTTCTTGTCTTTCTTCCATCTTTATTCTTCTATTTATGTATTTCTTGCATAAAAATAATTCCCTTTCATTTAGTTTTTATTCGTAATCACTTTAATTACACTCAAGCACCGATCGTAATACCAGATTTAATTAGCTGAGAGAGAGAGAGAGAGAGAGAGAGAGAGAGAGAGAGAGAGAGAGAGAGAGAGAGAGAGAGAGTTCAAATCAGCCAGGTGCAATAATTCCGCTCCCAGGCATATTTAGGTAATAAGTATTTGAAGCAGGTGGAGGTTATGTGTCTCTCTCTCTCTCTCTCTCTCTCTGACGTGTTCTCATTCTCTCTCTCTCTCTCTCTCCAGGCTCTCTCTCTCTCTCTATTTGAAGCAGGTGGAGGTTATTTATTTTCTCTCTCTCTCTTGACCTTTCTT
>NC_066520.1:13319708-13397208 GCF_024679095.1 Eriocheir sinensis
TTAATAAGAAATTGGATATGTAGAACGAGGAGTTAATAAGAAATTGGATATGTAGAACGAGGAGTTAATAAGAAATTGGTTATGTAGAACGAGGAGTTAATAAGAAATTGGTTATGTAGAACGAGGAGTTAATAAGAAATTGGATATGTAGAACGAGGAGTTAATAAGAAATTGGATATGTAGAACGAGGAGTTAATAAGAAATTGGATATGTAGAACGAGGAGTTAATAAGAAATTGGATATGTAGAACGAGGAGTTAATAAGAAATTGGATATGTAGAACGAGGAGTTAATAAGAAATTGGATATGTAGAACGAGGAGTTATTAAGAAATTGGATATGTAGAACGAGGAGTTATTAAGAAATTGGATATGTAGAACGAGGAGTTAATAAGAAATTGGATATGTAGAACGAGGAGTTAATAAGAAATTGGATATGTAGAACGAGGAGTTAATAAGAAATTGGTTATGTAGAACGAGGAGTTATTAAGAAATTGGATAAGTAGAACGAGGAGTTATTAAGAAATTGAATATGTAGAACGAGGAGTTAATAAGAAATTGGATATGTAGAACGAGGAGTTAATAAGAAATTGGATATGTAGAACGAGGAGTTATTAAGAAATTGAATATGTAGAACGAGGAGTTATTAAGAAATTGGATATGTAGAACGAGGAGTTATTAAGAAATTGAATATGTAGAACGAGGAGTTATTAAGAAATTGGATAAGTAGAACGAGGAGTTATTAAGAAATTGAATATGTAGAACGAGGAGTTATTAAGAAATTGGATATGTAGAACGAGGAGTTAATAAGAAATTGGATATGTAGAACGAGGAGTTATTAAGAAATTGGATAAGTAGAACGAGGAGTTATTAAGAAATTGGATAAGTAGAACGAGGAGTTATTAAGAAATTGGATAAGTAGAACGAGGAGAAACTGGCTATTTAGAAAGAACAAGGAAGTGTGTTGTCTTTAGTTAAATATTTATTCATGTAGAAAGGAAAATGTAGAGAGGAAGTATTTGTTCAAGCCGTTCAATACGTAGTTAGTAAGAGGTCATAAGGAACTCGGAGGAGAGGAATGAATTACTAGAACTGTTGGTATGAAGCAGTTGTCCTTCCTTCCTACCTTCCAAAAAGCAAAATCTGCTTTAAATGGGCTGCTTACAAACTAATAAATTAATTTCTCCTTATTATAAAACCATTTTTTTGTTTGTAAGCATAATAAAGTGTCTCAAGTTTTTCCTTCTTAATTTCCTCTATTTTTGTCCTTTTATTCACACGTTTTTCATCACAACATTTCCCTCGTTTAGCTTTTTTTCGTAATCAGTTCAATTACTCCCAAATGCCGATCGTAATACCAGATCTAATTAGCGTGCAGGAAGAAAAATGTATATTGGCAGAGCAAAATTATATTCGAGTAGTTCAATTTACGATAGACAGAGATAAAAAGTAATCAGATAGCTAAGACGGAGTTGATTTTAATATTTAGTTTAAGTCCGCAAGATAGTAAATTGATCAAACATAGATAAGATGCAGTTTAAGTAAGCAAGATAATTAATAGTTAAAGCTTGCGCATACAGAAAGAAGCTGATCAAACTTAGTCATTTTGAGCAGTTTAATGTGTCAAGTATAAAGTAATAAGGAAAGGGATAACTATGAAGAAGTTTCTCTAGTGCTAGTTAATAGGAGGGGGCACCAGTGACTTGTTAAACCACGCCTGTATTGAAAGGAAGCCTGTTAAACCACGCCTGTATTGAAAGGAAGCCTGTTAAACCACGCCTGTATTGAAAGGAAGCCTGTTAAACCACGCCTGTATTGAAAGGAAGCCTGTTAAACCACGCCTGTATTGAAAGGAAGCCTGTTAAACCACGCCTGTATTGAAAGGAAGCCTGTTAAACCACGCCTGTATTGAAAGGAAGCCTGTTAAACCACGCCTGTATTGAAAGGAAGCCTGTTAAACCACGCCTGTATTGAAAGGAAGCCTGTTAAACCACGCCTGTATTGAAAGGAAGCCTGTTAAACCACGCCTGTATTGAAAGGATGCCTGTTAAACCACGCCTGTATTGAAAGGAAGCCTGTTAAACCACGCCTGTATTGAAAGGAAGCCTGTTAAACCACGCCTGTATTGAAAGGAAGCCTGTTAAACCACGCCTGTATTGAAAGGAAGCCTGTTAAACCACGCCTGTATTGAAAGAAGCCTGTTAAACCACGCCTGTATTGAAAGGAAGCCTGTTAAACCACGCCTGTATTGAAAGGAAGCCTGTTAAACCACGCCTGTATTGAAAGGAAGCCTGTTAAACCACGCCTGTATTGAAAGGATGCCTGTTAAACCACGCCTGTATTGAAAGGAAGCCTGTTAAACCACGCCTGTATTGAAAGAAGCCTGTTAAACCACGCCTGTATTGAAAGGAAGCCTGTTAAACCACGCCTGTATTGAAAGGAAGCCTGTTAAACCACGCCTGTATTGAAAGGATGCCTGTTAAACCACGCCTGTATTGAAAGGAAGCCTGTTAAACCACGCCTGTATTGAAAGGAAGCCTGTTAAACCACGCCTGTATTGAAAGGAAGCCTGTTAAACCACGCCTGTATTGAAAGGAAGCCTGTTAAACCACGCCTGTATTGAAAGGAAGCCTGTTAAACCACGCCTGTATTGAAAGGGAAGCCTGTTAAACCACGCCTGTATTGAAAGGAAGCCTGTTAAACCACGCCTGTATTGAAAGGAAGCCTGTTAAACCACGCCTGTATTGAAAGGAAGCCTGTTAAACCACGCCTGTATTGAAAGGAAGCCTGTTAAACCACGCCTGTATTGAAAGGAAGCCTGTTAAACCACGCCTGTATTGAAAGGAAGCCTGTTAAACCACGCCTGTATTGAAAGGAAGCCTGTTAAACCACGCCTGTATTGAAAGGAAGCCTGTTAAACCACGCCTGTATTGAAAGGAAGCCTGTTAAACCACGCCTGTATTGAAAGGAAGCCTGTTAAACCACGCCTGTATTGAAAGGAAGCCTGTTAAACCACGCCTGTATTGAAAGAAGCCTGTTAAACCACGCCTGTATTGAAAGGAAGCCTGTTAAACCACGCCTGTATTGAAAGAAGCCTGTTAAACCACGCCTGTATTGAAAGGAAGCCTGTTAAACCACGCCTGTATTGAAAGGAAGCCTGTTAAACCACGCCTGTATTGAAAGGAAGCCTGTTAAACCACGCCTGTATTGAAAGAAGCCTGTTAAACCACGCCTGTATTGAAAGGAAGCCTGTTAAACCACGCCTGTATTGAAAGAAGCCTGTTAAACCACGCCTGTATTGAAAGAAGCCTGTTAAACCACGCCTGTATTGAAAGGAAGCCTGTTAAACCACGCCTGTATTGAAAGGAAGCCTGTTAAACCACGCCTGTATTGAAAGGAAGAAGTGCGGTTATAAGTTAATTCTCGAGCAGTTTGAAGGAAAGAGATAGATAGATAGATAACCCCCCTTTCGGCCACCTCTTCGGATTCTTTACTGGAGCAGCGAGTAGCGGGCATTTTTTTATTATTGTTTCCTTTTTTTGTGTGCCCTTGTGCTGTCTCCTTTGCTGTAAAAAAAAAAAAGATAGGTAGATAGATAGATGGACAGATAGATAGAGAGAAATGAATAAAGAGAGACGAATATGGAACGAGGCGGTTAGTACAGGTGACGGTCGATGGGGGGAAGCAAGTGTTGTGAAGAAGAGAGATAGAGAGATAGGTAGATAGATAGATGGACAGATAGGGAGAGAGAAATTAATAAAGAGAGACGAATATGGAACGAGGCGGTTAATACAGGTGATGGTCGATGTGGGGAAGCAAGTGTTGTGAAGGAGAGAGATAGTTAGATAGGTCGATAGATAGATGGACAGATAGATAGAGAGATATGAAAAAGGTGAGACGAATATGAAGCGAGCCGGTAAATACAGGTGACGGTCGATGGGGGGCAGGAAGTGTTGAACTCCGTCATTCCGTCCACAGGTGTTCGCGTGATCGGTGGCTATTGATTCCATTTTCGGGGAGCTGCGTGAGACGTGGCTCTTTGTGCTACCCGAATAGAAAAAAAGGAGAAAAAAAAGAAGGTCGGAATGCGCAGTACTTATGAACGACTGTAAATAGAGAATGTAATAAACTCTTGCGTAGTATATTTTTTCGGTGGACAAGTCGTGTTAATCCAGAAATTCCGTCGATGCGAAGTCTTTATAAATATTTGTGTGTGGTTGATTTTAGGTTGCCATAAAACCTTGTTAGTAGCCACAGCTGTTGATGAGGTCACTGAACTGTGTAATGCGACACGACCCTTCTTACAGCACTAACATTTGGAGGTCCTTTAAACAGTAGTGGTAGTGGTAGTAGTAGTAGTAGTAGTAGTGGTAGTAGTAGTAGTAGTAGTGGTAATAGCAGTATAGTATTAGTAATAGTAGTAGTAGTGGTAGTAGTAGTAGTAGTAATAGTAGTAGTAGTAGTGGTAGTAGTAGTAGTAGTAGTAGTAGTAGTAGTAATCAGAGCCGCTTATCATTCAGCTAATCAGTTAAATTATGTGTTTATTCCTTCGTTTAATCTCGCTTCGCTTAGGTAAACAAGACAACCCTCCTCCTCCTCCTCCTCCCCCCCTCCTCCTCCTCCTTCTTACCCTTCTCAACCCCTCCTCCTCCTCCCCACCTCCTCGTCCCCATTTTCAACTTTACTTCATATCCTGAGGGAAGTATTTCGCCTCCCTTACGACTTGTGTGTGCGTCTGTGTGTGTGTGTGTGTGTGTACCCAAGAGCGGGGCCCCGTCTGTGAAAGCGGCTTGACTGAGAAGAACAAAGAATGAAAATGTCAGTTCTACCAGTTTTTAAGCGATGACCTCACCCAAGAAAAGGAAAATGGGATGAGAGTGAAGAAGAAAGAGAAGAAGAAGAAGACGAAGAAGAAGAAAAAGAAGAAGAAGAAGAAGAAGAAATTACAACGAACAAGAAGAACCCAAAACAACAAGGAAAAAGAAGTTGATAAAATAGAAAACCAAGAGATGGGGAAGAAGAAGAAAGAAGAAGAAGAAGAAGAAGAAGGGAAGAAGAAGGAGACAACAAACAAGAACAATCACCACAACAACATAAACAAATAAGCTGATTGAACAGAAAACCAAAAGATAGATAGACAGACAGATAAAGAAAAACAAAGAAAAAAAGTAGACATGAAAGAGCAGAGAAAGAACAAGTGGAAACAGAAATGAGATGGGAACGAAGAAGGCAAGCGTACAATACACAGGAGGAGGAGGAGGAGGAGGAGGAGGAGGAGGAGGAGAAGGGACGCGGAGGAACACGACGAGGAGGAGCAGGAGGAGGGCTGAGGCAGAGACGTCTCCTTGAGTTTCCTTGGCAAGTTGGTGAACAGGGTACCCTCATCATGTTACGAGTTTCCGATGCGCGAGGGAGGCAAGGAGGGAGAGGGAAAGTAGGGAAGAAGAAGCGAAGAAGAAAAACAAGAAGAAAACAAGAAGCGAAGAAAGGAGAAGAGGAAACAAAGGAAGAAGACAAGGAGAGTATATCGATAAAGATGTTTAAAGAGAAGGGGAAGAAGAAGCGAAGAAAGAGTAGAAGGAGAATATATAGATGCAGAAAAAAAGAGGAAGAAGGAAGAAAAGAATAAAACTGAAGAAGCAAAGGTAGAAGACAAGGAAAATAAAGCGATGAAGAAATGTAGAAAGAGGAACGGAAGAAGAGAAGGACGAAGAAAATTATAATATACAGCAGAAAAATAAGTGCAGGAAGGAAGAAAAAAAATAGAGGAAGAACCGAAGGAAGAAGACAAGGAGACTGAATCGATGAAGAAATGTGGGAAGAAAAAAAAGAAAAAGAACCGAAGGAAGTAGATGATTCGCACAATGACAAAGACAACAAGGAACTAGAAGAAGAAGAACAAGAAGAGGAAGAAGAAGAACAAGAACAAGAACAAGAACAAGAAGAAAAAGACAAGGATGAAGAAGAAGAAGAAAAAGAAGAAGAGGAAGAAGAAGAAGAAGAAGAAGAAGAAGAAGAAGAAGAAGAAGAAGAAGAAAAAAGAAAAAGAAGAAGAAGAGGAGGAAGACAAAAGCGGAGGAGGAGTAGGTGTAAGAAGCATAAGAAACAAGAGTGGGGGAGGAGGAAGAGGAGGAAGACGGAGGATGTGGGGGAGGAAAAGAGAAAGGAAAAGGTCGTTGAGAGAGGGCGAGAGGGAGGCTGGCAGAGAGAGAGAGAGAGAGAGAAGTTCAGCAAGAGGTCGGTGGGTTAGTGAAAGTTGTCGGTTCATGACCTGCTCAGCACCCCACTGTCTCTCCTCCCGTTATGTTTTCCCTCTCTCTCTCTCTCTCTCTCTCTCTCTCTCTCTGGCTCATATTTCTCCTCTTTCCTTCGTTTTCTTTACCTCATCCATCACCATAATTTTTCTTTTCATAGCTTTGGTGAGGACGAACTGGTATCATTTCCTTATCTTCTCTCTCTCTCTCTCTCTCTCTCTCTCTCTCTCTCTCTCTCTCTCTCTCTCTCTCTCTCTCTCTCTCGCCTACCGTGGCCAGAATATGCAAAACAGATCGAGAAAATAAAAAGAGAAAGAAAAAAAGTGCCTCTCCGTTTTGATTCAGCCCAAACTTTGCACCTCACGGCTTTTCGCTTTCATTTGCTTGCTTAAGAAGTTTAGAAAGTGAGATGACTTCAAGATGCGCAGTGACAACAACAACAACAACAACAACAACAACAGCAATTGCATCTAAACATCACCAGCATCAGCGTCAGCAACATCAGCATCCATTTTTTAGTTATATTTTTTGATCTCCTTTTATTCTTCCTCTTTAGTTGTTTATCGTGTTTTTCTTATTATATATTTTACGTCCTCTCTGTATTCTCTCTCCCATCCACACTGATCTATCCAGGGAGAGTTTGTTTACTGTATATTTCATTAATCATATTTTTCTCACCTCTTCCTCTTTCTTCCTCCTCCTCATCTTCCTCTTCCTCTCCCGTCTTCTCATCGTTATCATCATCATCCCTGTTATCCGTATCCAGTTCAAGGTAATCAAGACTTTCACTTTTCACATTCCTCCACTCACGTTTGTCTAAATTATGCAGAATCGTGATAATTATATAGCTATGGTTCGTGGGTAACATATTTAGGCACCGTGTATGGAGAGAGAGAGAGAGAAGATAAGGAAACGATACCAGTTCGTCCTAACCAAAGATATGAAAAGGAAAATTATGGTGATGGATGAGATAAAGAAAACGAAGGAAAGAGGAGAGAGAGAGAGAGAGAGAGAGAGAGATTCACATATATAAACACAGATACAGACACAAAAAAAGCACGGAGCGAAAATTTGAAAAGAGATAAAGAAGGAAAGTAATAAAAAAAAATGAAAATGATAAAATAAACCCCAGAGAGAGAGAGAGAGAGAGACTTTCAATCAAGTTTTATATCCATGCTTAACCGTCTTTCTCTTTCTTTCCTTTTTTTTGTCGTTATCTCCTTCACTTTCTCTTTCTTCCTAGTTTTCACTTTCTCTTTCTCTCTTCCTTCCTATTTTCCTTCCTTGTTTTCGTTCGCTATTAATGTTATTTCTCTTTCCTTTATCTTCTTTTGTCGAGTTTGTTATTTTTATGGTGAGATAGAAAAGTGGATTGATATACATACATACATATATACATACATACACACATACATACATAAATACAGACAGACAGGCAAACATTCATACATACATTTTTTTCTCTTTATTCTTTCTCGCTTGAATACTCTCTCTCTCTCTCTCTCTCTCTCTCTCTCTCTCTCTCTCTCTCTCTCTCTCTCTCTCTCTCTCTCTCTCTCTCTCTCTCTCTCTCTCTCTCTCTCTCTGCCTCACTTTCTTTCTTTCTCTCTTTTTTAGGTCACTCCCTCCCATTCAGTTTCTTTACACAACCGTTTTCATCCTCTCATTAGTTTTTTTCTTTCTTTCTCCATTTCTTCTGTTAGCGTTTAATATCCCTCCTGTTTTATTTCCTATTTCTCTCTTTCTTTCCTTCTATTTTCCCTTTTCTCTTGTGTTTATTCTGTATTTTTTTCATCCTTTCATTATTTTCTTTCTTCTTTTCCTAGTTTTTTTTCTTCATCTCTTTTGCTAGCGTTTCATATCCCTCTTGTTTTCTCTCTCTCTCTCTCTCTCTCTCTCTCTCTCTCTCTCTCTCTCTCTCTCTCTCTCTCTCTCTCTCTCTCTCTCTCTCTCTCTCTCTCTCTCTCTCTCTCTCTCTCTCTCTCTCTCTCTCCTTCTATTTTCCCCTCGTCATTGATTTGTTTGCTCTGTTTTTTTTTTTTATCCTCAAGTTATTTTCCTACTTTCTCTTAGTCATATTTTTCTAACCTCCTTTCCTCTAATTTCTCTCCTTCCCAATTATTCTGTTTAACCTGGTTTTTTTTTGTCCTTTGTTTTCTTTCGTTCTCTTCTCTTAATTGTGTATTTTTCTTATCTCCTGTTTATCTATTCCCTCTAGTGTTTATCTCCTGTTATATTTTTGTTTCCTTTTCCTTTCCTTCCCTTTCCTTTGTTATATGTGTTTTACCTTCTTTATGTCTAGTGTTTGCTGTTTATCTATTCTTGGTTATATTTTGTCTACATTTCCATAGTGATATATATTTTGTCTACATTTCCATAGTGATATATATTTTGTCTACATTTCCATAGTGATATATATTTTGTCTACATTTCCATAGTGATATATATTTTGTCTACATTTCCAGAGTGATATATTTTGTCTACATTTCCATAGTGATATATATTTTGTCTACATTTCCAGAGTGATATATATTTTGTACACATTTCCAGAGTGATATATATATTTTGTCTACATTTCCAGAGTGATATATATTTTGTCTACATTTCCAGAGTGATATATATTTTGTCTACATTTCCAGAGTGATATATATTTTGTCTACATTTCCAGAGTGATATATATTTTCTTTCCTCCTTTTTCTTTAGTGCTTCTCTAATCTCTTTCTCTTCTCTGCTCCTTCTTTTCTCTCTCTTCCCTACTTCTCTAACTTTGGATATATTTTGTTTGCTTTATATATTTCATTATTTATATGTTTCTTATCTTTTATTATTCTCTATTAGTGTTTATGATGTTTTTTTTTGTATTTGGTTATATTCGATTTACTGTTTCTTTAATTATTGTTTTTTTTTTAATCTTCTTTCATTCTCTTTTCTTTAGTGTTTATTCTGTTTCTTAATCTTAGTTATGGTTTTCCTTTCTCCTTTTCTCTCCTTTCTCTCTTTTCCTTATTGATTTATCTAAGGAGTGGTTATTTACTTCATATTTCCTTAGTTACGTATATATATTTTTTGTACGTAAGTTAATTTGTTCTCACTGATGTTTGGGGTATCGTTTTATTTTTCGTTTTTTTGCATGGCCTTTCTCACTCCGGTTTATTGTTCCTTGTCTGGTCGAGTGAGTTGTATATTTATTCATGTTATTTATTTGTGGGTTTCTTGATTTCCTTTTCGTCCTTCTCCCCCTCCAGTTATACCTTCCTTTCTAGTCAGTCAGTCCACCTCTTTTACTATTCATTTCATTATTTATGTTTCTCGCCTTTTATTCTTTTCCACTAGTGTTTATCCTGTCTATTTTAGTTATGTTTTCCTTCACCTCCCTTTCTCTCCTTCCGCCCTCTTCCACATTGATCTGTCTAGCGAGTGTTTGTTTCTTTACTTAATATTTCCTTACTTATATTTTTCTCACCTCTTTTTATATAATTTCCTCTCCCTTCCATTGATCTGTCTAGCGAGTGTTTGTTTCTTTACTTAATATTTCCTTACTTATATTTTTCTCACCTCTTTTTATATCATTTCCTCTCCCTTCCATTGACCTATCCAGCGAGTGTGTGTTTGCTTTACATTCTCTCGGTAATAGTTTTCTCCTCTTCTCTAAATCCTCACCCACCACAATGATCTTTCTAGCGAGTGTTTGTGTACTTTATATTTCCTCAGTAATAGTTTTCTCACTTCTCTCTATCCTCACCCACCAAATTGATCCATATTTTCTTAGTTATAGTTTCCTTATCTCCGTCTATTCTTTTCCTATAGCGTTTATCATGTTTTCTCTACCTTAAATATTTCCTACCTCCTTTTCTCTCCTTCCTCTCTTCCCCATTGATCTATTCAGCGAGTGTGTTTGCTTTACATTCCCTCGGTAATAGTTTCCTCGCCTCCTCTAAATCGTCACCCACCACAATGATCTGTTTAGCGAGTGTTTGTTTCTCTTTCCTTAGTAATAGTTTCCTCACCTCTCTATCCTCTCCTCCTCGTTGATCCTCCTCGCCAGCTTCTGTTTGTCCCTCCTCCAGACAATCGCCGGAGCCTCGCGGACTGGAGGATCAGATGCCAAATTTAGTGTCCCGCCCAAGTAGGTTTTCCGAAGTCCTCGAAGCTGAGTGGTAATCCTATTTGAGCCTGCCTTTCTCTCTCTCTCTCTCTCTCTCTCTCTCTCTCTCTCTCTCTCTCTCTCTCTCTCTCTCTCTCTCTCTCTCTCTCTCTCTCTCTCTCTCTCTCTCTCTCTCTCTCTCTCCACCCCCCAGCGTGATGGAGGAGAGAGGAAGGAGGTAGGAAAGCTCACAAACTTTGCTCCGTCTCTCCCTTCGGCGGTTCCAAGTTTTTTCCCTCCAGTGTGCCGGAACTCAAGGTCACAGGAGGGAGAGAGAGAAGGAGAAAAGGTGAGAAAGAGAGAAGGAGCGATCCACGGAGGCGGCGAAGGAAGGAAGGAAGGAAAGAAGGAAGGAAGGGAGGGAGGGTGGAGGAGGTGGAGGAAGGCTTGTGGTTGGAGGTGGAAGATGGGAAAACTTGTTGAGAGAGAGAGAGAGAGAGAGAGAAGGGGGGAGGGAAGGATATTGGCGCGGTAATCATGACCAGGATATTATTATTGTTGTTGTTGGTGTTATTTTTGTTTTTGTGGTTACTATTGTTACTGCTGTTGTTTTTGTTACTAATGCTGTTGTTGTTGTTGCTATTGTTTTTGATGATGGTGGTTGTGGTGGTGGCGGTGAATGTGGTGGAGTGAGAGTTATGTGATGGTTGTCGCCTGTGGTTGGTTGTGGTGATCAGTGTGTTAATTATGGTCAAAAGTGGTTATTGCGGTGGTGACATTAGTGAAGGTTGTAATGTGGTGTTACCGGGGATGGTGACAGTGATGGCGATGGTGATGATGATGATGGTTATGATGTGTGTTGTTAAGAGTGTGAATATATAACTTTCCTTCTAACGTTTATATGATTATAGTTTTATTGTCAAAATCGAATAGCTATATTTTTAGTTGTTTCTCATACATTTCGACCGAGAAGAAAATGGTTTACTACTACACCTGAAAACTAAATAACAACAAAATAACAAGTTTAACCAGTAGGAGCAGAAGCAGTGGTAGCGCCAACCATAACAAAGATAACACTAACTTTTGTTTTATCAAGCTGCTGTTCCGGCTGTCACTGTTGCTAATTCCACTACTATTACTGCTTCTACTGATAGTGATAATATAGTAATAGTAATAAGAATAATGCTGCTGCTGATAATAATAATAATAATAATAATAATAATAATAATAATAATAATAATAATAATAATAATAACAAATTCGGTTCCTCGTGGAGAGCAAGTTGTCCTTTCGTCTCGCCCTTCCCGCGTTACATACACACGGATGTGGTCAAGGCCAGCACCCAGACACACACACACACACACACACAGGGGACCATTATATATGCGTTTGGAGGCTCTTGCACACATTTATCTTTTCGTCTCGACACACTGACGCAAACACTCGGAGACAAAGAAACACACTCAGACTCTAGAGAAAATATACGTTTACACAACACACAATTTAATACATGCATACCTGGAGACATTCGCATACCTACTTACCCACTTACTTATCTACCTACCTATCTCTACCTCTACCTACCTTCTTACACACATACCTATACTTTCCTACATTTCCACTTTTTTTTTTACAGTAGAGGAAACAGTTCAAGGTAAAAAAAAAGGAAACAATAATGAAAAAAAAGCCGCTACTCACTGTTCCTACAAAAGAGTCCAGAGGAGTGGCCGAAAGATAGGTCAATTTCAGGAGGAGAGGTGTCCTGATACCCTCCTCTTGAAAGAGTTCAAGTCGTAGGCAGGAGGAAATACAGATGAAGGAAGATTGTTACCTACCTACCTATCTACAAACATACACTCACACATACCTATTTCCATGCACACATATTTATAGCCGGAAGAAGCTCTGTAAAAAAAATATAAACGCGGACGGACACCGAAGCTCAATCCTGCGTGCATAATCCCATAAGTGGATCTGATTGTCCTTTTAGAGGCTCTCGCCCTCTATAATCCCCGCCACAGACTAAATCCTCTAAAAGATTATCGTTGATGCATATGAAGCCCGCGGGAACAATGGACGCGCCGCTCTAGTCCGCTGTATAGAATTCGAACTCTTTTTATTTTTTCGTACATTTGTTAATTTGGTTTTACTGCTGTTTGGGGCTTCGTTATTTTTTTTCTGTTTTTTTTGAACGACTTTTTCTTCACTTCGGCTTATTGTTCCTTGTCTGCTCGAGTGAGTTGTTTGTTTATTTGTTTATTTCTCTCCTTGTTTATTTGTCTCGCTTTCCCTTTCGTTCCCTCCTCTCTCTTTTCTCCCTCCATTTACATTCTTAGTCAGTCAGTAAGTCATTCATCCATCCCTCCAAACATTTATTTTTTATCACTTTCCCTCTATCTTCCCTTGTCCACTAATTGCTTATCCTGTTTTTTGTTCATTCTCTGGTTGTTTTCTTTCTCTTAGTTCTATTTTCCTTACCTCTTTTTCTTTCCTTTCGGTCTCTTCACATTCATCAGTTTACCCTTTTCTTTTCATCCACTGTTTATTTTCTCACATTCACTTCCCTAGTAGGCGTAGTAGTAGTAATGGCGATAGCAGCAGCAGTAGTAATGTTTATACCACTATTAATATCAGTAATCAGTGGGGTGGTGCATCCTCCTCCCTCCCACACCTTGCCTCGCCTGCGTCATAACATCTAACACGCTAGCATTAACCCCGGCCAGACGCCCCCTGCTCAGGCTCATGGCGCGGCTTATCAACAACAACGGCTGCTTCGGGGCTGTGTGGGCGGCGATTACCCGGAGCCGGCGCCTTTAGCCTCTCGTAATCGTGACAGCAAGACGGTGGAGAAAATATCGCTTGCCTGCCAGTTGGTCAATCTTCATGCAGACGACTTATTGGAGGAGGGGGGGAGGGGGGGGGAGGGGGAGGGTCTGCAGATGTTGTTTTCCCTTTCACTTCACTTCCTGTTCCCTATATATACACTCAAACGTTATGGAATTGGAGAGGCTGTGGAGGGCATATTCAATCAACGGGGTGGCTTGAGGGGAAATAAAAGCGCCGTATTCTTAAACATTTCGGCTCCCAAGCTCACAGATTTGACAAGGCTTTCGTAGGAGTTTTGAGCATTTCGTTGGGTAGTTTTGTGACCCTGATGGTAGTTTGACATTTCGGTGCCAAAGTCTGATATTTGACAAAGTTTTCGTATGAGTTTTGAGCATTTCGTTGGGTAGTTTTGTGACCCTGATGATAGCTTGACATTTCGGCTCCCAAGCTCACAGATTTGATAAGGCTTTCGTAGGAGTTTTGAGCATTTCCATGGGTAGTTTTGTGACCCTGATGGTAGTTTGACATTTCGGCTCCAAGCTCACAGATTTGACAAGGCTTTCGTAGGAGTTTTGAGCATTTCCATGGGTAGCTTTGTGACCCTGATATTAGTTTGACATTTCGGCGCCAAGGTCTCATATTTGACAAAGCTTTCATAGGAGTTCTGAGCATTCCCATGGGTAGCTTTATGACCCTAGTGGTAGTCTGACCTTTCTTCTGTATCATAAATCTAAGAAAACACTCATAAGAACCCAACTGATGTCTTTTTTGGCCTTTGGAAATTGTGGATGTGAGAGGCGGAAGGGTCTGTGAATACCACCATAAGAGGTTTCCAATACGTCTCAGCCTCACTCGGAAAGGTCTGCAGTGAACGTCTGACATTTACTCGGCTCATTTTTCTTCCTATTCGTGGCGGAAACAAGCGACGGCTGCTCGTGCGTGATATACCAAGACCGTTTGTTTTCGGGGCACACAGCCAGACGGAAACGACAAAAAAACCCACCACAGCAATTATCTTGAGGTCACTGCCAGCCAGCCATTACCACGCCAGCCAGATAGACAGACACACCATAGCTTCTTCCATGCGGGCCTAACTTGAAGGGGGTCACGTCGGCTGGTCCTGTGAAACTGTGAATACCATTAACCTCTGTCCTAGAAGCGCCGGGCAATTAGCAGCTGTAGTGATTGTAGGAGGAAGTTGAAGTAAAAGTTGCAGATGTAGTGGTTGTAGGAGTTGTAGAAGGAAAAGTAGAATAGCGGTGGGAGGATACAACCAGCCAGAGATGAATACGACATTACAGAGCACACCATCTTAAGTCTAGAGGTCGGTTTTATAAGACACTTTTGCTTCTCACATCAGCTATTTCTAAAGGTCAAAGAGGGGGTCAGTCGGGTTCTAATGAGTGTTTCTTGAGGTTCACGGTACAGGAGAAGGGTCACACTACCACCAGGGTCATAAAACTACTCCTGGAAATGCCCACAACTCCCACGAAAGCCTTGTCAAATATGTGTTCTTGGCGGCGAAATGTCTTGTAATACGACCGTAGGAGCCGCCCGCCGATAAATTCCTGGTACGTTCCGTGAAGAAAGTCAATCAACCAGCCAGCCAGCCAGTCAGCCAGTCAGTCAGTTAGTAAGTCAGCCATTCAACCAGCTATTCCTCCATCCAACCAGCCATTTTGCCAGTCAGTCAGTTAGTCAGCCATTCAGCCAGCCATGCATCCATTCATCCATCCATCCATCCAGTCAGTCAGTTAGTCAGCCATTCAGCCAGCCATGCATCCATTCATCCATCCATCCATCCAGTCAGTCAGTTAGTTAGTCAGCCATTCAACCAGCCATGCATCCATTCATCCATCCATCCATCCAGTCAGTCAGTTAGTTAGTCAGCCATTCAGCCAGCCATGCATCCATTCATCCATCCATCCATCCAGTCAGTCAGTTAGTTAGTCAGCCATTCAACCAGCCATGCCTTCATCCAACCAGCCATTCAGCCAGTCATTTATTCATGCAGAGTGAGGTTAGGTGGGGTTCGGAGCTGCCTTGTATATTTCCGCAGATTCCTTTTGTTCTTATGTATAATGTTCTTGTCGCCCTTCTAATCGTCAGGCACCCAGTCAGTCAGCCAGTCAACCATCCATTCATCCAACCAGCCAGTCAGTCTTTAGTTAATAGTCAATTGAGTAATCGGCCTTCAGTTAATCAGCCAGCCAGTCAGCCACTCAGTAAGCCAATCAACCTTCAGTCAGTCAGCCAGTCAACCATTCATTCATCCAGCCACCCAGTCAGTCTTTAGTTAATAGTCAATGAGCTAATTGGCCTTCAGTTAATCAGCCAGCCAGTCAGTCACTCAGTAAGCCAATCAACCTTCAGTAAGTCAGCCAGTCACTCAGTCAGTCAGCCAGTCAGTCAACCATTCATTTATCTAACCAGCCAGTCAGCCTTTAGTTAACAGTCATCTCTCCTCCCGAAATTGACCTCTCGACCATTCCTTTTTATTTTTTTTTTATACAGGAGCAGTGATCAGCGGGCTTTTTCATTGCTTCCTTTTTTTCTTTGCTGTAAAAATAAAGTAAATGAGTTAATCAGCCTTCAGTTAATCAGTCAGCAAGTCAGCCTACAGTTAATTAAACAGTCACGAACGGTCTTTTTATCATTGCTTTTTATTTTTTATTTTTGCCCTTGAGCTGCTTCTTGTTCTGTAAAAAAAAAAAAAAAGTAAATGAGCCAATCAGCCTTCAGTTAATCAGCCAGTCATCAGTCAGCAAGTCAGCCTACAGTTAATTAAGGAGTCAGTCAGCCAGCCCTTGAATCCCCAGCCCCCAGCGGTGTGAGGGAAGGTGGGCAGCCATGACCCGGTTGCTAGGCCTAATGCTCCGTTCCCTCGCCGCGTGGCTGCGAGGGAAGAACGCACAAAAAAGTGAAATGGCCTGGGAAAGAATATAGAGGACGTCGACCCCCGCTGCTCTGATGGAAGTCTGGCCAAGAAGTATTTTTATGTGTTTATTTTATTGTTGTTCTTGCTGTTGTTGCTGTCATTGATTATTATTGTTATTGTTGTTGTTGTTATTATTGTTCTTCATTCTGTTGTTGTTGTTTTTGTAGTTGATGCGTTTATATGAATGAGAATAGAAGGAGATTTAAAAGTAGCAGCAGCAGTAGTAGTAGTAGTAGTAGTAGTAGTAGGAGGAGGAGGAGGAGTAATAGTAATAGTAGTAGTAGTAGTAGTAGTAGTAGTATATAGTAGTAGTGGTAATAGTAGAAGTAGTAGTAGTAGTAGTAGTAGTAGTAGTAGTAGCAGTAGTAAAGATCTTATTAATGGCCCATGAACCATTTATAAGATCTTTGGTGGTAGTAGTAGTGGTAGTAGTATTAGTAGTAGTAGTAGTAGTAATAGTGATAGTGTGTATATGTGTGTGTGTGTGTGTGTGTGTGTGTGTGTGTGTGTGTTTGTGTAAAGCAGCAGCTGGAAGACAAAGGGGCACTTTTTCCGGCCCATTCCCATTTAATGTCTACAACGAGAGTCGGCAAAGATGCTTCCCTCTTTTCAGGGAGCAAAAAAAAAAAAAGGGGGGGAATGAAAAGAGAAATAGAACTTACTTTTATGAGAGAAACGCAGATGAGTGATGCCTCGATACTTTTCCTTTTTTTTATTCCTGTCACACTCACTGGTCTGAAAGTTCCGGGAAAAACACGAAAATGTAAACTTTTGCGACAGAAATTTTATGCCAGATACTAGAAGTTTTATTTGCATTAGGAAGTTGAGGCAGAACCCGTCATGATTAATCTCTCTCTCTCTCTCTCTCTCTCTCTCTCTCTCTCTCTCTCTCTCTCTCTCTCTCTCTCTCTCTCTCTCTCTCTCTCTCTCTCTCTCTCTCTCTCTCTCTCTCTCTCTCTCTCTCTCTCTCTCTCTCAAAGGTTGACATCAGATGCGTGTGTAGCGATGATGTCAGGTGAGTGAATATGTGTGTGTGTGTGTGTGTGTGTGTGTGTAGATCGTGAGTGACATGACCTTCACCTTTCTCTCTCTCTCTCTCTCTCTCTCTCTCTCTCTCTCTCTCTCTCTCTCTCTCTCTCTCTCTCTCTCTCTCTCTCTCTCTCTCTCTCTCTCTCTCTCTCTCTCTCTCTCTCTCTCTCTCTCTCTCTCTCTCTCTCTCTCTCTCTCTCTCTCTCTCTCTCTCTCGTCTATGTTATTACAGGTAAGGACATAAATATTCTTCACCTGAACTTAATAATCAACAAAGCGGCGATTAATATGTGACAAGAGCGCTCACAACCATTGCTCACTTTAATTCATTCACTGCATTCACCTTTTTATTCATCCTACACAATTATTTTTTCATCTGCTGTTGTTGTTTCTTTTTAATGTGTGTGTGTCTTGTTTTTGTTCGGTCACGCGCGAATCATTCTGACACGCTCGCCTTTATTTCATTTCCATTTTTCATTAATAATCGGTTTAGTTCCTCTCCAATATATATTCCGGTGCATAGCCAGTTAGTTGTCTGCAAATCGTGTAGTCAGTCAGTCCAGTGCTGCATATATCTATTCGTCGACGTAACTCTCAATTTGTGTGTCTGTCTGTCTGTCTCCATGCCTGTCTGTGTGTATATGTCTATGTAAATGTGTATGTATACGTAGGTAGGTAGGTAGGTATGCGTTTATATATGTATTTGTCTATCTATAGCTATCCACCTCTATCCATCTATCTATTTATGTCTGTCAATCTATCTATGAAAATATCCTTTCGACCATCTATCTCTGTCTGTGTGTCTATCAATCAATCAGCCTATCTGTAATATCTGCGCATCTTTGAAAATGTCCTATCGATCATCTATCTATCTATCTGTCAGTCTTTCCATCCGTTCATTGCTTCATGTATCAATTCCCTTTATCCTAACTATTCATATCTATCTGTCCGTGTCTTCGCTGATCTCTCTCTGTATATCCGATCTTCATTTTCTTCCCTCGGCCTGGCTCTTTGTGGCTCCGTCTGGCTCAAGACTCGGCTATTGCGGCTCTCCATCCTGACAAGAGGAGACAAAAAGGGAATGAAAGAAAGAAATCGACTCGGAAAGAAAGATGAGGAGAACAGTTTTTGGTGGAGTGAACTGCACACGAAGAATAAAAGCACGAGGAGGAGGAGGAGGAGGAGACATGGAAAAATGGGAACATGGAAATACAGGCAATAGAAAGCTTATTGGCTCATTACGAGGCTGCCTGCCCTGGTGATTTAAAATCTGCTCGATTGTCATTTGGTGTCCGCAGAGGAGATGACAGCACTTTGTATTCAGTTTACTCCTGATGCAACGAAATGACGGTCGATTCGATTTTTAAATGAGTTGATGGTATTCACGTTTACTAATTCTGAAGGAAGATTGTTCCAGTGGTGGATGACTCGGTTTAAAAAGAAACTCCTGCCACTGTCCGTACTGCATCGTCTCGCTTGAATTGGTAGACCGTTATTTTCAGTTCTTGTGTTGGTTTGTAACGCAAAGAATCTAGAGTGGTCGACGTTACTAAATTTCTTCAGGTGCTTGAAGACTTGAATTAAATACGGTTGAATCCTTAAGGACGGAATCATTTTCGTAGCGCGTCGCTGAACTTTTTCCTGTAATTCAATATCCTTCCTGTAAATAGGGTACCACAACCGTACCGCATATTCGAGGTGAGATCTTACCATTGAATTATACAAGGATAACATTACTTCTGACGTCTTGTATTCGAAGTTCCTCGCTATGAGTCAGAACATAGTATTGGCTTTGTTATATGCTCTTTTTTTTTACAATGTTTTGCATGTTTCAGCTCGCTGCTGATGGTAACCTCAAGATCCGATTCCTCCTGCACGACCTGCAGAGGCTTCCCATGCATTTTGTATGAATGGTTACTATTTCTGGACCAAAAGTGCGTGACTCACACTTGTCAACGTTGTATGACATTTGCCACTTTTCAGACCACTGGATGAGTTGAAGAAAGAGGAGGATGAAGAGGGGGAGGAGGACTTTTCTTTTTTAAGTGTTAGATGTAGGTTAAAAAGGAGGAGAAAGAAGAGTAGGAAGAGACATAGGAGGATAAAGAGGAGGAGGAGGAGGAGAAAGAAAAGGAGGAGGAGGATATGAATATGACAGGAAAAGAGAAATGTCAGCGTGAAAAAAATATGACAAAGGAAAAGGGAATGAATTGATTACCCTGAAAGGAATGGAAGGGCAAGGCAGGGCAGGGCAGGGAAGGGAAGGCAAGGAAAGGAAGGGAAGGGAAGGGGAGGGCAGAGAAGGTTTTAGAAGTGATGCAATAGAGGAGGGAGAGGGACACCTACCAAAGAAAGGGAGTGAAGGGAAGGGGGAGAGTGAGAGGGGTTGGGGAGGAGAGATAAGGTTAGGTAAGGGTTGGGGAGAAAGGGACTTGAAAGGTTGAAGGTGGCGGGGAAAAAAAGAAGAGGGAGCGAGTCAATAGAAAGGGGGGACTAAAGGGTGGGGGGAAAGGGCGGAGGAAAGAGTAAATGACGTGGATAAAGAGAGAAGATTGAAGACTTGTAAGAAAGGATCAGAAGAGGAAGGAAGAGAATAGCGAAAATAAGAAGAGAAATCGAAAGAAACGTGATAAAAAGGTGGAAGAGGAAAAAGGTGGATGGAGAGACAAGATGATTATGCAAGAAAGGATCAGAAAAAAAGGGATAGAAAAGCGAAATAAGAAAAGAAAACGAAGATGGAAAAGTGGAAAGAATGGTAGACAGGGGAAAGGGGTAGAGGAAGAAAGGAAAAAAAGAGGAAAATGGAAGTGGTTAAGAAAGCCATGTAAGAAAGGATCAGAAAAGAAAGGGATAGAAAAGCGAAATAAGAAAAGAAAACGAAATGAAGATGGAAAAGTGAAAAGAATTGGTAGACAGGGGAAAGGGGTAGAGGAAGAAAGGAAGAAGGGAAGAAAGAGGTGGTTAAGAAAGACATGTAAGAAAGGACCAGAAAAAAAAGGGAAAGAATAGTGAAATAAGAGAAAACGAAAGATAGAAAATGGATAAAAAAAATGGTTGAAAGGGAAAATGGGTAGAGGAAGGAAGAGAAAAAAAGGAGGTGGTTGGAGAAAGACAAGATAGGCATATAAGAATCGGAAGAAGAAGAATTAGAATAGTGGAATAAAGGAGAAAAACGAAAGTAAGTCAGAAAAATAATAAGAAATAGTGAAAATAAGAAAGAAGTAGAGGAAGAAAAAACAGAAAAAGATAAGTTTGGAGAAAGAGAAGATAAGTGAAATATGAATGAGTTAGTGGAAGGAAAGATGAAGATGAGAATTAAAGAAGAAAATAAAATAATAATGGGTGAGATGCAAGAAATAGTAAAGAAAAAAAAGGAAGACAAGAAGAAAGGATGTTAAGTGAGAATGGAGGTGAATGGAAGAAAAAAACGAGGACAAATAAAGATTGAAAAGATGTATTATGTAAAGAGAGACATGAAAGGAAACTGGAAGGAAGGAATAACAAGGAAACGAAAAGGAGGAGAGGAAAGAAGAAAAAAAAGAAAAGAAATGCCTTAGGATAGAGTAGAGCGCTGGGACTATATGATTTGTATTCTCTCTCTCTCTCTCTCTCTCTCTCTCTCTCTCTCTCTCTCTCTCTCTCTCTCTCTCTCTCTCTCTCTCTCTCTCTCTCTCACACACACACACACACACACACACACACACACACACACAACCCTTATCTATGTATTCATTCACTGATATATGTGTCTGTCAATTATCGATGCACACACACACACACACACACACACACACACACACACACACACAAACGGTAACTGAATAATGTACAAGGCTATAGTTAGACAATGTTAATATTCTATCTGATCAAGATTTACGCAGCTACTACTACTACTACTACTACTACTACTACTACTACTACTACTACTATTACTACTACTACTACTACTACTACTACTACTACTACTACTACTACTACTACTATTACTACTACTACTACTACTACTACTACTACTACTACTACTACTACTACTACTACTACTACTACTACTACTACTATTTCTACTAATAATAATGATAATATGACTTTGGAATGTTTGTTTTTTGCATGTCTTCGTGTGTGTGTGTGTGTGTGTGTGTGTGTGTGTGTGTGTGTGTGTGTGTGTGTGTGTGTGTGTTCAAG
This sequence comes from Eriocheir sinensis, assembly GCF_024679095.1. NCBI lineage: Eukaryota > Metazoa > Arthropoda > Malacostraca > Decapoda > Varunidae > Eriocheir > Eriocheir sinensis. The sequence continues at coordinate 13,341,019 of NC_066520.1, forward strand.
GCCACGGCTTCTTCCTTCACCGGCGATGCGTAATTTTTTTTTTCATCATCGTCGAATTCTCCATCGATGACGTAGCTGCCACACCTCTTCCTTCCTCCTCCTCCTCCTCTTCCTCTGTTTCGTATGCGCCTCACACCGCCGCCCCGCCGCCTCTCCTCCGCCGAGCGACACCTCATGATGAAACATTCGCTCCGTTACCCCGTCCCATTCATGCTTTATCGCGTCCCCTTATTTATTCTCTCTCTCTCTCTCTCTCTCTCTCTCTCTCTCTCTCTCTCTCTCTCTCTCTCTCTCTCTCTCTCTCTCTCTCTCGTTTTCCTTCGACGTGGAGTAAAAATAATTAAAGTTGAAAGGAAATATTGAGCGTTGATAAATCGGAGACGTTTTTAAGAGAGAGAGAGAGAGAGGAAGGGAGCAGGATAAGGAAGGGACATAGAAGGTTGACCATTTGCCCTTTGAATTGTAAAAGTAAGAAAATCTCTCTCTCTCTCTCTCTCTCTCTCTCTCTCTCTCTCTCTCTCTCTCTCTCTCTCTCTCTCTCTCTCTCTCTCCACCATTACTAAATTAGGTGTTCAATGTAGGATTAACCACACCGATCTCATTCCTCAGACGACCAACAAAGCTAACGAGGAAAGACAGAATCGAAGGAAACTATTAAAACGCTTCGAAATACTTCACGGCTTAACGAATGCGGACAAATCCAAAGTGTTTACGATCGCTGAACACGTCGCGATCGAGAAAATAATGGCGTTGAGCAGAAAGGTAAACAAATAAATTCAGACCGCACCGAATTCATAATCTTACGAGAATATAATGAACTTGTTATCGGTGCAACAGTCGATATATATAAATTTATTCATTCAACGACAAACTCATCAGCCACTTCTTCCGCCTCGGTATTCGCTAGGGTAGAGAGAGCCAGTGTTTTGGTGGCTGTTTGAAGTCGTTTGTTTATGTTTAGAGATAAAGTCTTACCATAGAGTCTGTTGTATTTGGTTGAGATATGTTTGTGAATCTATGTAAGAAAGCTCCCTTCCTTATCCCCCCCCACACACACTCACACATCTGTCTCTCTCTCTCTCTCTCTCTCTCTCTCTCTCTCTCTCTCTCTCTCTCTCTCTCTCTCTAGTGAATCTGGTGAGCTCGCGAAGGTGAATGATCTCACTCATCTCTCCCTCTCTTCCTCCTTCCTCCCTCCACCCTTCCTTCCTCCCTTCTTTACTTCCCTTCAGCCCTCCACGCCTCCTTACCTTCCTCTTCCTTCTCCCTTTCCTCCTCCACTTCCTTCCTTTCCTTCGCTCCCTTCCTCTTTGTCCCTTCTTTTATCCTCTCTCCTAAACGTAACTTTCATTTCTCTTCGCCGTCTCATATTTTCTCTCTCTCTCTCTCTCTCTCTCTCTCTCTCTCTCTCTCTCTCTCTCTCTCTCTCTCTGGCTCATATTTCTTCCCTTTCCTTCCTTTTCTTTACCTCATCCATCATTATAATTTTCCTTTTCATTTATTTTGGACAGACTGGTATCTTTTCCTTATATTCTCTCTCTCTCTCTCTCTCTCTCTCTCTCTCTCTCTCTCTCTCTCTCTCTCTCTCTCTCTCTCTCTCTCTCTCTCTCTCTCTCTCTCTCTCTCTCTCTCTCTCTCTCTCTCTCTCTCTCTCTCTCTCTCTCTCTCTCTCTCTCTCTCTCTCTCATAATGTCTTTTCCTCGTGTATTTTCAGCCTCCTCTTTTTTGCTATCGTCTTTCGCTTCCTCCTCTTCCCTTTTATCAAACATTATTCTTTCTTTCCATCTCGTATCCTTTGTCTCTTCCTATCTCTCTTCCTTTCCTTTTGATCTCAGCTTCGTCCTTCACCTTTTTATTATTCGTATTTATATTTATTCTAGTTCCTTTTGCATCGTTTTGCATTTTGTTAGTCTTTCTTTTTTTTACTTCGTTTTCTGGGTCTTCTTTTCTTTCCCTATCTCTTTCTCTTTCTCCGTAAGTCTGTTTTTCTATCTGCCTATCTCTCTGTTTTTTTTCTTTTCCTGTTTCCTTTTTCGCCATCTGTCTGTTTGTTTGTTTTTTCATTCCTCTTCTTCCTCCTTTTCTTCTTATACTTCATCACTTTCCTCCACTTCCTGTTCTAACTTTTCTCGTTTCCCCTCCTCTCCCTCCTCTTCCTTTTCCTTTTTTCTTTCTCTTTCTTCTTTATTTTCCTTGTTTTCTGTTCCCCCTCTATTCCTCATCCTCTCCCTCTCTTTACCTTCTTCCTCCTTTTCCTCTCTTTTCTCTTTTTTTCCTTCTTTTTATCATATTTCTCTGTCTCCTTCCAAGCGCTCCCTCATTCATTTCTCTCATCTTTTATTCATTCTCTTCGTGGTTAGTCTGATGTGCTTATTCATATTATTCAGGTTTTCTCCATTCCTTCATCATCCACATTTTCCTCGTCTTATTCACATTCATTTTCTTGTCTTCTTTTACGACTCATATTTTTTTGGCTTGCGTTCTTACATAATTTTCTTTACCCTGTCTCTATCATCATCTTCCTGCCTGTCTGTCTGTCTGTCTGTTCGTCTGTCTATGTATTTGTATGTCCGTCTGCTTCTACCTCATCTTTCTGTCTGTCTGTCTGTGTCTGTCTGTCTGTAAGTAGGTGGCTCGCTTTTTCTGTTTACCTGTCTGTGTCTGTGCGTGTCTGTCTCTGCTGATCTGTTTATTTGTCTGTTTGTGTCTGTTTTCTGTGTGGGTGTCTGTCTGTCTGGTAGCTCGGTCTGTCTATCTATTTATCTGTCTGTCAGTGAGTTTGTCTTTCCTGTTTATCTATCAATCTGTCTGTAAGTGTCTGTTTTCTGTATGTCTGTTTTGTCTGTTCACCTTCTATCCTTCCTTTCACCACCACCACCACCACCACCATCATCATCATCATCATCATCATCATCATTTTGAACGCAAGAGAACGTGATAATCAAAGGGAGTGAGAGAAACAAAATTATCCGCAGACATTCGCAGCAGAGACGATTAGAGAGAGAGAGAGAGAGAGAGAGAGAGAGAGAGAGAGAGGGATCATCGTCTCCCTTACGACAGGCCCCGTTTCGATTGTTATGGGTGAAGAGAGAGAGAGAGAGAGAGAGAGAGAGAGAGAGAGAGACGAGACGAGACGAGACGAGACGAGACGGGACGAGAACGAAAGGAAAGAGAAATTTAGATATGGATTTAAAGAGCGATGGAAGAATAGAAAGAATGAATAAGTAATAAAAGACGTTGCAGACAGACACAGATCGACAGAAACAGATAGACAGAAAGACCGAGGGACCGACCAACAGACAGACAAACAAAAACAAAACGAAGAAAACGATACTAACACAGATAGGCCGGAAAAGACAGAGGCAGATAGACAAACAGACAAACAAAAAATGAAAAATGGCAGACAGAGACGGAAGGTAGACAGACAGACATAGAAAACGAAACCAACAGACACAGACAGACAGGCAGACAGACAGTAATGGTGATGAAAGGCAATGGTCGAGCCGAGAGAAGTAAAAATATAAGTACCAGAAATCAAAGGAACTTCACTGTAACTGCAAAAAGCCTGAGGGGGGACACGGAGATTAAGGCAGGAGGAGGAGGAGAAGGAGGAGGAGGAAGAGGAGGAGGAGGAGGGAAGAGGGGTGGGGGTGGGGGAAAGGGAGCAGGAAGCGGCGGCAGCAGATTAGGGATTTAAGACTTCAAGAATATTAGACTCAGAGGGCGGTCACGCGAGCTGAGAATCTGTTATCTTTTTGTTTTTCTTTTTTTCTTCATTGTGGAATTGGTATCAGCGGGTTGTGTGTTCCCTAAAGTCTCTCCCCCACCACCACCCCACCACCCCACACACATACACACATACACACATACACACTAGGAGAAAAAGACGAGAAGAAGGAAGGAGGAAAGGAAGTATAGGAAGAAGAGAAAATTGAGGAAAAGGAGAAAAGAGATGAAGAAAAAAGGAAGAGGGAGAGGATGACGATTAGGAAGGGGAACAGTAAAAAAAGACGAGGAAGCGAGGGAAGGAAAATAAAAAAAGGAGAGGTGAAGGAAGAGGGGAAGTAAGATGGAGAAGAGAAATTTGGGGAAAGGAAAAAGGAGATGAGGAAAAAAAGGAAGATGAAGAGGAGGAGGAACGAGAAAAGTTTAAATAGGAAAAGGAGGAAAGAGAAGGAAGAAGAGGAGTAGGAAGGGGAAAAGAAAACTGAGGGAAAGGAGAGCGGTGGAGAAGAAAAATAAGAGTAGGAAGAAGACGAGGAGGAGGAGGAGGGGGAGGAAGAAGAGGAGGAGGAGTAGGAACGTCTTGTTGCTGGGTTTTCTCTTCTTCAGGTTAATGTTCTGTGCCGCACGTGAAAAGAGAGAAAAAAAAAAGTACGTGTAATCCCGATATGCGCTGTCCTTTTTACCAGAGAGAGAGAGAGAGAGAGAGAGTGGGGTTGACGGAAACGGAAACTGCAAGAAAGGCGATGAATGAGGATGAATGAACTACGAGAGGGAGGAAAAGTTAACAAGGACGAATGTATTTGCGAAGAAAGTTCCTCCTCTTCTCCTTAGTGACAACCCGTGAGAGGCTGGCTATGGACACACACACACACACACACACACACACACACACACACACACACACACACACACACACACACACACACATACACACACACACACACACACACACACACACACACACACACACACATTGAGAACTCTATAATGAACTCCAATGTCTACATGAACAATGATTTTTTCTCCTTTCAGATTGATGACGTTGATGATTGTGATGATAATGGCTGATGAGATACGATTCCAGCAGCCTGATGGAGGTGATGATGATGATGACTTGAAGGTATGTGAGTCGTGAAGTGTTGCCAATTTCAAAACTTCATCTTCCCTTATCTGTATCTATTATCTTCTTCCTCAATAATGCTTATATCACTACAAATTTGCAGCTACTATCCAACTTTCTAATTCTATCTATCTACCTAACTATGACTAACTATCTGACTGTCTATTATCTAACTGTAATGTCTTTTTATTTATCTCTTTCATCCTTACAAATCTACCTAACTATGACTCACTATCTGACTGTCTATTATCTAACTGTAATGTCTTTTTATCTAGCTCTTTCATCCTTACAAATCTACCTAACTATGACTCACTATCTGACTATCTATTATCTAACTGTCTTCTTACTTAGCTCTTTCATCCCTTCAAATTTGTATGAACTCTGAACGTGTGTGAATCGTGAAGTGTTACTCTTTCCCACCACACCATTTTGACTTATCTAATCAACTTTCGTATTCTTGCTCAAATCTTTCAATCTTCAAACTTTTATCAACTACAAACTTAAAGGAATGTGAATGGTGGACTGTTACCCATTTCCAACAAGCCATCTTCCTCTAACTCTAACTATTGTCTTCTTGCTTATCTTCTACCTCTGCTACATCTTTACATCTATTATTATAAAACCTTGATTGTATGTGAATGGTGGACTGTTACCCATTTCGAATAAGCCAACTTTCCTTATCTTTCTGGAATGTTATCTTTTTCTTTAACTCTTCCATCTCTATAAACTTGCATCTTCTACAAACTTGAAGGTATGTGAATGGTGGACTGTTACCCATTTCGAATAAGCCAACTTTCCTTATCTTTCTGGAATATTATCTTTTTCTTTAACTCTTCCATCTCTATAAACTTGCATCTTCTACAAACTTGAAGGCATGTGAATGGTGGACTGTTACCCATTTCCATAAGCTCTCTTCCTTTACATGGCTTTAATTATTGTCTTCTATTTCAATTCTCCTTTCGTTTCCTTATGTTACTAAACCTCGTCTCGTTCCCCGACTCATGCACCCCTACACACACACCCATAGAAAGAACATGACGTAACGATGGTGGTAATGGTGGCGATGATGGTAATACTCGTGATGGTAACGCTGATTGATGGCGGTGAAGATGACGATGCAAAATACCTGGACAGATCAGACAGAAATCCCCCTTCATTAATTCATGCCCTTGATGCCTTTAAAGTGGGATGTAGTATTGTATGATCTGGTCTGTTCTCTCTTATGGTTGGGTGTTGGTAAAGCGATATAATAAAGAGAGAGAGGAACACCAACATACAGAGACACTTTAACTTAGAGCACTAACATACGAAGAGACATACTATGGTTGGTATTATGAGACACTCTCGCTTCTCACATCAGCCATTTCTAAAGGTCAAAGAGGGGGTCAGTCGGGTTCCAATGGGTGTTTCTTCAGGTTCATGGTACAGAAGAAGACTCACACTACCACCAGGGTCATAAAACTACCCCTGGAAATGCTCACAACCCCTACGAAAGCCTTGTCAAATATGTGTTCTTGGGCGGCGATAAACTTTAGAGCGATTCATAACCAGTATACTATGACACACACACACACACACACACACACACAGATACGCACTTACGAACAGCTGAGTTACCCTCCTAAATCATGTCACCTGAACGATATAAACGATAGAACATAAAATAAGACATAAAATAGAACGATCAAAGGATAGAGAATGAATGAACCAAAGAGACAAGACGCATATGTGGCATAAAAATAAGTTAGACCGTTTTTCTATAATGCTTCGTGTGCAGAGAGAGAGAGAGAGAGAGAGAGAGAGAGTCTTAGGCCTGCTCACACTATAATCTCCCGCCAGGCCTATTATATCCTCTCCCTATAACCATATCCACCCACTGTATCCACTTACCACGAGAAGCCATCCAGTGTGTGTGTGTGTGTGTGTGTGTGTGTGTGTGTGTGTGTGTGAGTGTGTGTGTGTTTACGTCATTCATCGCTTTTACTCATTCTCCTTATTCCATTATTCCACTCTTTTTTTTTTTGTTTTATCTTTCATCCCATTAGGCGGAAGGAGAAGAGGAGGTGGAGAAGGAGGAGGAGGAGGAGGAGGAGGAAGAGATTTGCCACTTTGATACCAAGTGTGAACGGAAGGGCGTAGCAAAGAGCCTCCCTTGTATAAACTCTCTCTCTCTCTCTCTCTCTCTCTCTCTCTCTCTCTCTCTCTCTCTCTCTCTCTCTCTCTCTCTCTCTCTCTCTTCATGGCATCCACTAATTTTCAGTTCCATTTCCTCCCCTCTTTCGCTTCCTCTCTCTCTTCCTCTCTTTTTCCTCCGTCCCCCTTATTCCTTCCCTTATTCCTTCCTAATTCCCACTTCCAGTCTTCCCTGCTCTCCTTCCTCTCTTCCGCCTCTCCTTTCCTCCCTTTTCTTCCATTTTCTTCCTCTACCGATCCCTCGAGGCTTAGCTACGACAAGGCTTCCCTGTTTTTTACTTTTTTTATTTTCTTTCTTTCTTCCTTTCTTCTTTCTTTTTATTTCTTATACTCGTGGAGCTTCTTATGCCTCACGTAGTACAAGACATTCTCTCTCTCTCTCTCTCTCTCTCTCTCTCTCTCTCTCTCTCTCTCTCTCTCTCTCTCTCTCTCTCTCTCTCTCTCTCTCTCTCTCTCTCTCTCTCTCTCTCTCTCTCTCTCTCTCTCATGCCCCAAAAAATATAGCTTTGGTGACTTTCCTTTATTTTTTCTTCATATTTATTTTCCTCCTTTCTTTTTTGTCTTATTTCCTTATTTTCTTTTTCATTTTCTTTGCCATTTCTTCATTGTCTTCGTTGTCATCATTATCATCATTACGTTCATATTCTTCATACTCTTTTACTTCTTCTTCTTCTTCTTCTTCTTCTTCTTCTTCTTCTTGTATTTCCTTTCTGAGAATTCCTCCACGTTCTCACACCTCACCATGCCTTCCTTCATATATTTATTCAAACATTACTATTATTATTTTGCACTCAGTCTCTCCTCTATTTACCCTCTCGATCTTTCTCTTTTACCCTCTCTATAATTCGTGTCATCTCTTCAAATTCCTTCCTTCCTCTCTTTCTTTCTTTCATTTCTTTCCATCGTGTCTCCCATCTCTTTAAATTCATTCCTTCATCTCCTTCTTTCTTTCATTTCTTTCCACCGGGTCTTCCATCTCTTCAAATTCACTCTCCTCCCTCCTCCTCCCATTTTCTTTCTTTCTCTTCTCCCCCGTGTCTCTCACCTCGTCAAATTCACTCGTCCCTCTCTTCATCCTATTTTATTTTATTCCCTCTCCGATCCTCTCCTTCCTCCCTTCTTCTGTAATTTGTCTTCGTTCGGCAGTCGCTCAAGGGGAAGGAAGGAAGAAGTTTTAGATTGAAACTCATGATTGGCCTGAGAGAAAGAGAGAGAGAAGGAAGGGGGGGAGGGAAGGGATGGAGTAGGGAAGGAAGGAAGAGAGGAAGGGAGTGTATAGGGGAAGGGAGGGAGGAAAAATAAACCAATAAAACCGTGGGAAAGAGAAAAGGGCGAAAAAAGAGGAAAATGTGTAGAAGGCAAATAAAAAAAAGGAGGGCAAAGGAAGGAAGGAATAAGAAGGAAACAGAAGATAGGATGAGAGTAAAGGAGGGAAGAAGAGGTGGGTAGGAAGGAGGTTGGAAATAAAGGAAGTGAGATAATGGAATAAAATGAGAAAGGGGACGAGGACTTGAAGATACGAGAGAGAGAGAGAGGAAAACAGGAAGTGGTGAAGAAACAGAAGAGGAGAAAAGAAAATGGGACAAGGAAATGTAAAGAAAGGAGAAAATTAGAAAAATTAAGAAGGACGTGGGTAGCAAGTGGATGAGAGAGGATGGGAAGATAAGGAGGAAGTAAAAGAAGCACAAGAGGAGAGAAGAGGAAATGAAGCAAGGAAATGTGAAGGAAGGAGAAAGAAGTAAATAGATAAAGAAGGATATGGATAGCAAGTGGATGAGAGAGGAAAGAAGATAAGGAGGAAGTAAAAGAAGGAGAAGAGGAGAAAAGAGGAAATGGGGCAAAGAAACGTAATGAAAGAGAATGAGAACAGAAAAATAAGGAAGGACACAGGAAGCAAGTGTAAGAAGGAATAGGAGATAAGATAAAGGAGAAAAGAGAGGAGAAAGAAAAAATAACAACAGAAGTGGGTAAAAGACAAAATAAAAAATAACGGATGATGGAGATAAAGCGAACTGCAAAGAAAACGAAAGATGGGGTCAAGAGAGTCACGAGTAATGGATAACAAAGATAAATAAAGACACTAAAAGAAGGAATAAGAAATAAAGAAAATAAGAAGGAAAAAGGGAATAAAAGAGTAGAAATGGACAAAAATAACGGGGAAGAAAGGGAGAAAGTGAAGTAGAGAGTAGATGGAAGGGTGCGAGAGAGGAGAAAGTAGAAAAGGGGGAATAAAAGGGTAGGAATAGATGAAAAAGGAATGGATGAAAATAGAGAGAATGGATGAAAATTAAGGGTGCGAGAGAGGAGAAAGGCGAAAAGGGGAAATAAAAGGGAAGAAATGGATGAAAATAAAGGGAAGAAAAGGGAGAAAGTGGAGTAGAGAGAGAAGGAAGGGTGCCAGAGAGAGAGAGAGAGAGAGAGAGAGAGAGAGAGACCATTAGCATACCTATTGATGACCTTGGGTTCTGTTCTCTACCCAATGGTGTGAGAAGACACCTAAAGTGAGACCTCCTCCTCCTCCTCCTCCTCCTCCTCCTTTTCCTCCTCCTCCTCCTCCTCCTCCTCCTCCTCCTCTTGACTCCTTCAGGCGGTCATTCCTTCAGGTATTTGTATGTTTACTCTCGAAATACAAACGAGAAATTCCCCACGCCCAGTCTCTCTCTCTCTCTCTCTCTCTCTCTCTCTCTCTCTCTCTCTCTCTCTCTCTCTCTCTCTCTCTCTGTCTGACTAATATTTCTTGTTCCTTCGTTTTTTTTGTCTCATCCATCTTCATAATTTTCGTTTCTTTATTTTCTTTTCTTTCTTCATTTTCTTATTTGTCTTCCTCTTCATCTTTTTCTTTATCTTCTTTTTCTTTGTCGTCTTTTTCTTCTTCTTTTTTTTATCTTTTCGTCTTTATCTCTTTTCTTTATTTTCTCTGTCTTTTCCTTTTCATTTCTTTGGGACGAGCTGGTATCATCTCTCTCTCTCTCTCTCTCTCTCTCTCTCTCTCTCTCTCTCTCTCTCTCTCTCTCTCTCTCTCTCTCTCTCTCTCTCTCTCTCTCTCTCTCTCTCTCTCTCTCTTTTTTCTATATTTTTCTTTGTCTTTTCCTTTTCATTTCCTTGGGACGAACTGGTATCAATTCTCTCTCTCTCTCTCTCTCTCTCTCTCTCTCTCTCTCTCTCTCTCTCTCTCTCTCTCTCTCTCTCTCTCTCTCTCTCTCTCTCTCTCTCTCTCTCTCTCTCTCTCTCTCTCTCGTCTAGTGGCTGTTATTAATTCCTCATACGCCCTTCTGGACACCCTTAGCAATGTGGATGGAGTTGCCTGAAGGTGCATGATTCAGCGTCTCTCTCTCTCTCTCTCTCTCTCTCTCTCTCTCTCTCTCTCTCTCTCTCTCTCTCTCTCTCTCTCTCTCTCTCAGGCGCGTCCGTGTGTACATACGTAGAATTCATCGTTAAAAAGTCCGTCATTTTTTAGCCATTCAAGGACGCGGAGGCATTCATGTTACCCTGCGTGTGTTTGTGTGTGTGTGTGTGTGTGTGTGTGTGTGTGTGTGTGTGTGTGTGTGTGTGTGTGTGTGTGTGTGTGTGTGTGTTTGTCTTTACCTTAATTTGCATATTAAATTTTGTTGAGGGTAATATTTTTGGCCGTTTGGGCGGAGCTGAAGGGCGGGAGTGACTGAATTACTGCCCCTGCGAGAGAGAGAGAGAGAGAGAGAGAGAGAGCTTTGAACCCTCCTCATTTATGTGTCCTGTGTGTCTCCCTCACGCCTCATGTCCTCAGCCAGTGACCCGCCCATGTGTGTGTGTGGGTGGGTGGGGGTGGGGGGGAGGAGGGGTAAGTGGCAGCAGTTAGAATGGTAATAGGTTTTGTAGTAGTAGTAGTAGTTGTAGTAGTAGTAGTAGTAGTAGTAGTAAGAGTAATAATATAAGAAAAAAATCAAGCTAGGACAAAAATAGGAGAAAGAGAGAGAGAGAGAGAGAGAGAGAGAGAGAGAGTGTGTGTGTAAAGCGTTGAAACCGACAGTAAAAACACGCGACACTAAACAAATTAGAGGAATGAACATATTATTATACACGAGAGAGAGAGAGAAAGCATAGCATAATACACTTGAGCAGGTCATAAACGATGAATAATCAGAGCGTTAGAAACACACACACACACACACACACACACACACACACACACACACACACACACACCTTGCTGTCGAAATCTGGTTAAAAAAAACAAGCTCGTGTAAGTTATTGATAAGACCGTGTGTATTATTTCCTGATTGTTTTCTTTTGCCATTGATTTTGTTTTTATTGTCTTTCTATTGTTTTGTTTTTTCTTTATTGTTTTGTGTTTCTGTCCATTGATTTGTTTTCCTATTTTTTTTTTATTTCTTTTCCTATTGTTTCCTTTCCTCTTCATTGTTTTGTTTTCCTTTTCGTTATTTGAGTTGACTATTTATATTTTTCTTTTTGCTATTTCTTGTTTTATCTTCCTCTCTTTCTTTTATTTTGTGTTGCTAGTCATTGTTTTCTTATTTTCCTCCTATTTTGCTATTGATGAAAAAGAGAAAATTAGATGGTAAGTTTTTAGGCTATTTTTTAGAGGAGAATTATTTTTGTCTTTCTTCATACCGTTGTTTACGTAATTTTCATCTCTTACTGCTTATTCTCTCTCTCTCTCTCTCTCTCTCTCTCTCTCTCTCTCTCTCTCTCTCTCTCTCTCTCTCTCTCTCTCTCTCTCTCTCTCTCTCTCACCTGTTAGTGTTGCCTCATACACAACACACCTTTCATGCTCTTCATTTCCTGTCCAAGTCTCCCAACACCTGAGTATTTCCCTTTCTCTCTCTCTCTCTCTCTCTCTCTCTCTCTCTCTCTCTCTCTCTCTCTCTCTCTCTCTCTCTCTCTCTCTCTCTCTCTCTCTCTCTCTCTCACATAATTTTCTTCTTTTTTTCTTCTTCTGCTTCTTCTTCTTCTTTTTCTTCTTTTTTTTCTTCTTCTTCTTCTTCACATTCTGCTTCTCCTTCTCTTTATTATTATTATTATTATTATTATTATTATTGTTATTATTATTATTGTTATTATTATTATTATTATTATTATTATTATTATTATTATTATTATTATTATTATTATTATTATTATTATTATTATTATTATTATTATTATTATTATTATTATTATTATTATTATTATTATTATTATTATTATCATTATTATTGTTGTTGTTGTTGTTGTTGTTGTTGTTCCTGTTGCTCTCCGTGCGTTATTTTTACTCAAATCGGACTTTCCTTTCCCATAATATTTACTCTCTCTCTCTCTCTCTCTCTCTCTCTCTCTCTCTCTCTCTCTCTCTCTCTCTCTCTCTCTCTCTCTCTCTCTCTCTCTCTCTCTCTCTCTCTCTCTCTCTCTCTCTCTCTCTCTCTCTCTCTCTCTCTCACACACACACACACACACACACACACACACACACGCGTCATTCGACTTAATTGGCGTCCTCAACCTTACCTTGCCCCCACCGTATGATTACAGTAATTACATAATAGTAATTTTTGCAGTACACAGTAGGAACGATAATTAATATTTTAGTAGCACCACCAGTAGCAGAGGCAGTAGTAGTAGTAGTAGTAGTAGTAGTAGTAGTAGTAGTAGTAGTAATAGTAGTAGTAGTAGTAGTAGTAGTAGTAGTAATAGTTGTAGTAGTAGTAGTAGTAGTAGTAGTAGTAGCAGTGTTGATTTTTCTACTTTTAATTTTTCTCTTTTTTTACCTTCTCTTTCTTCCTCCTTTCGCGTCTTCTTATTTGCTTGTTACTGTTCCCTTTTCTTCTTCTTGTTCCTCTTTTTTACTGTTTCTTCCTTCTGTTCACCCTCTATTGCTTCATTTCTTTCATTCCTTTCTTTTTTTTTCATTTTTGTCTCCTTCCTTTTTTTCTCTTCTTCTCTTACGTATTCTTCACATCCTCCTCTGTTCTGCTTTATCGTTCCTCCTTTCGTCTTCTGTTTTGCTTTCTTCATTTTCTTTTATTCTTTTATATATTTTTTCTCTTTCATTGTGTAGCGTCTCTCTCTCTCTCTCTCTCTCTCTCTCTCTCTCTCTCTCTCTCTCTCTCTCTCTCTCTCTCTCTCTCTCTCTCTCGCGGGTCCCTTCCTCTCTTTTCTGCTAGTCATTCCTCTCCTCCTCTTTTCTTCCCTCCACACACTCCTCCCTTCCTTCCCCCCCTCCTCCCTTCTTCCTCCTCCTCCTCCTTGTACCCTCAAATTACCATTCCCTTCTCTTCCCTTCTCCTCTCCTTACCTTTATCGTCTAGCCATTTTCACTCTCTCTTCCTTCTTCCTCTCTTCCCTTCTTCCCTCCCTGTCTCTCCCCTTCAATTGGCCAGTCCCTTCATTGCACTCCACACCTTTCCTCCCTTCCTCATAACCTCCCTTCAGTGTCTGCTATGTAACTATGTCCCCTCTTTAACTCCTTCCCCTTCTTCTCTTCCCTCCATCCCCTCATTCGTCTCCTCACCTGAATTGCTCTTCCCCTCTTTAACTCCTTCCCCTTCTTCTCTCTCCCTTCGTTCGTCATTCCTCTCCCCTCTTACACATTACACATTTAGTTAGCTCTCCACTCTCTCATTCCTCCCCTCTCCCCGTTTTCTTCGTACTCTTCAGTATCTCTCCCTCTCTCATTCTTCTTCCCCCCCTTCTCTCTCATTCTTCTCTCCCACTCTCTCATTCTTCTCTCCCTCAGTCTTATTTTTCCCCTCTTGAGTAATCTCCCTCTTTACTATTACGACTGTTCTCCCCTCCCCATTCTCTCTCTCTCTCTCTCTCTCTCTCTCTCTCTCTCTCTCTCTCTCTCTCTCTCTCTCTCTCTCTCTCTCTCTCTCTCTCTCTCTCTCTCTCTCTCTCTCTCTCTCTCTCTCTCTCTTTCCTTCCTTCCACATAATCGTCTCTTTTCTCTTCTTCCTTTTGTTCTCTTTTTTCTTCCTTCCCTCTGTTCGTCTCCCATATCCTTCTCTCTCTCTCTCTCTCTCTCTCTCTCTCTCTCTCTCTCTCTCTCTCTCTCTCTCTCTCTCTCTCTCTCTCTCTCTCTCTCTCCCTCTCTCTCTCTCTCTCTCTCTCTCTCTCTCTCTCTCTCTCTCTCTCTCTCTCTCTCTCTCTCTCTCTCTCTCTCTCTCTCTCTCTCTCTCTCTCTCTCTCTCTCTCTCTCTCTCTCTCTCTCTCTCTCTCTCTCTCTCTCTCTCTCTCTCTCTCTCTTCTGCAGTCACTTTCCTCCTCCCTTCCTCCCTTTTCTCTCCCTTCTCTCTCTCTTCTTCCCTCCCTCTCACCAGTGTCTCTCTTGCACCCGCCAGTTGACCCTCTCCCTCCTTACCTCCCTCCCTCTCTCTCCCTCCACCTACCTACCTTCCTTCTCCCTCCTACCGTCAACTCGCCCCTCCCCTTCTCCCTTCCTCCTCCTCTTCTCCGTCCCTTCGTCCCTCTCTTCTTTCTGCAGACCCCCTAACCTCTCTCTTCTCTCTTCCTCCTCTTCCTCCGTCTCTTCCATTCTCTCTCGTTCCTTCAGTCTCTCTTCCTTTTCCTCGTCTCCTTTCGTTTCTTCTTTACTCTTTCCTTCTTTTAATCTTCTCTCTTCTTCCTCCTTCTCCTTCCCTTCTATCCTCTTTACTTCCTTCAGTCTCCTTGCCCCATCCTTCTTTCTCCTCTCCCTTCCTTCTCTCCCTCTATTCCTTCGTCTCTCTCCCCTTCCAACACTCCTCTAGTCTCTCTCTCTCTCTCTCTCTCTCTCTCTCTCTCTCTCTCTCTCTCTCTCTCTCTCTCTCTCTCTCTCTCTCTCTCTCTCTCTCTCTCTCTCTCTCTCTCTCTCTCTCTCTCTCTCTCTCTCTCTCTCTCTCTCTCTCTCTCTGCACCTCATACCCTCCGTTCCCTCCTCTCCCGTCGGTTAGCTGGACAGGACTAGACAGACTCAACATTCTTCCCGCCTCTCCACGACTCGAGGGCAGGTGTGGGCAGGTATACGGGCAGGTGGAGGTGGCAGCGGCGGCGGCGGCTCCACACGGCAAACACAGAGCACCTTGACGCAGCACAGCACGCACGTAGCACACACACAGCAGCGAGGGACATGCAACACACACACTCACGGACACACTGAGACACACTCCAGCATCACTTACTTCATCATATCTTCACCATACTGTCTAACTATTGTCTTGTCTTCTTTTTCTTCTTCCTGACGTATATTGGTCCTCTTCCTCGTCTTCTTCTTCTCGTCCTTAATTGTCATCTTCCAGCTTCAGTTACTTCATCTTTTCTTCATCATACTGTTCAAATATTGTCTTGTCTTCTTTTTTCTTCTTCTTCCTCGTGTACGTGTATTGCTCCTTCTACTTCTCCTCCTCTTCCTCCCCGTCATCGTTCTGCTTCTTCCTCATTTTCTTCAGTTTCTGTTACTTCATCTTGTCTTCATTTCCATTCCCCTTCCTTCCTTCCTTCTTTCCTTTCACCTTTCTTTCTTCCTCCCTACCTTTCTTCATTTCTTCTTTCATCCCTCTCATCTTCTTTACCTTCCTCCCTTTATCTTCCTTCTTTCTGTTCTTCCCTTTTCTTCTTCTCCTTCCTCACATATATTCCTCCTCCTTCTCTTCCTCCTCCTTCTCCTTGTCTTCCTCCCTCTCCTTCTCATTCTCGTCTTGTTCACCTTCATCTTTTGTTTATACTTTTCCTTCTCCATATTCTGTTAATAATAATCTTTTGAACTCCTACATCTCCTCCTCCTCCTTCTCCTCCTTCTCCTCCTCCTCCTCCTCCTCTGCTGTTATTACTTATTCTCCTTCTTCTCATCCTCCTCATCAACCTCTTCCTAATTGCATGCCTTCACATAACCTTCTTTAACCTTCGCCTGTACCTTCCTCCTCCTCCTCCTCTTTTCCTCCCTTCTCCTCCCTCTTATCCTCCTCATTAATATCTTTCTCCTCCTCCTCCTCCTCCTCCTCCTCCTCCTCCTTCTCCTCCTCTTCCTCCTCCTTTTCCTCCCTTACTTTATCATCCTCACTTGTATGGTTCTCCTGTATTTCATTGTATTTTCTTACTTTTTTTTTATTCATTTTTACTTTCGTTTTTTTTTTTTTTACTTCGTTGTCTTATTTTTTTTTTCTTATTTGTTTTCTTGTCTTGTTTTCTTTCCTTTTGTCTTTCGGTCGTTTTCTTTTATTTATAGTTCTGTTTATTTTTCTTCCTTCTCTTTCTCCTTTGCCTCATTTTCATAATACCTCGATTTATTCTTCCTCCTCCCCTTCTCTTCTTCATCCATCTCCTCCTTTCCCTCCTCTTTTTTTTTCTTTTTCATTCTTATTTTCATTTTTATCGTTCTTCAACCTCCTCCTCCTCCTCCTCCTTCTCATTCCTCTCTCCTTCTCAACCTTCTCCTTTCCCTTCTCTTTCTCTTCCTCCTTCATATTCTCATTTTCATCTTTATTGAACCTTCTCCTCTTTCTCATTTCCTTCTCCTTCTCAACCTTCTCCTTTCCTTCCTCTTTCTCTTCTTCATTCTCATTTTCATCTTTCTTCAACCTCATTCTCTTTCTCATTCCTCTCTCCTTTTCAACTTTCTCCTTTCCTTCCTCTTTCTCTTCCTCCTTCATATTCAATCTCCTCCTCCTCCTTCTCATCCCCTCCTCTTCTTCACTTCTATATCCTCGCTTCGCCATTCTCCTTTCCTTATCCTTATCCTCTTATCCATCCTTTTCAACTTCCTCATCTCTCTCACTTATCCTCGCCTCACTATTTTCCCTTCTATTTCCTTATCCTCCTATTCATCCTACCCTCTTCTCCCTCATCGTCCCCCTTCTCATCTTCACCCTTCTCCTCCTTTCCCTCATCTTTCCCTTCTTTATCATCATCATCTTCCTATTCATCTTCTTCACCAACCTTCTTCTCCTCATCTTCCTCTCTTCTTCACTTCTCTTCTTCACTTCCCTTCTTCTCGCCTCGCCCTCCTCACACCCTCCCTCACCCTTCACCTTTATACAGCAGCCTACATGGTGTTCAGTCGCCTTCCTGAGATGTTTGACTGCTCTACAGGTGTTTGGGGGACCATATAAGGAGATTCAATGAAGTTCTGGACGTAGTGTTTTTTTTTTTTACAAATCTGAAGTGAGTTTTTTTTTTTTTTTTTTTTAAGGAAGAAGGGTTAGTGCTCTGTGGCATGTGATTGGGGTGGGGATGGAGGGGGTATGGGGGAGGGGGGTTGGGGGTGTTGATTTTTGGGGGATTGTGTGTGGGGGGGAGGGAGGAGGGAGGGTTGGGGGGGCTTGTGTGTAATGTGTGTATGTGTGTGTGTGTGTGTGTGTGTGTGTGTGTGTGTGTGTGTGTGTGTGTGTGTGTGTGTGTGTGTGTGTGTGTGCATTTTTTATGATCCTCTCTGCTTTTATTTTATTCATCACATCGATCCATCTTTGACTGTGTCCTTTCTCTCATTTCGTTTCTTTTTTTCTTTTTTTTTCTTATTATTATTACGTCATTCATTCTTGCTTTGGTTTTCTTTATTTCTCTCATTCTTATTTTCATTTTTCTCCTTTAATTTTTTCTTACTTATTTTCTTAACTTTTCTTTCTTTTCATTATATTTTTTTGGTTGTATTGATTTCGTTTTCACTTTCTCTTGCCTGCGTCCACTTATACCTCCCTTCCCGCCTACCCTCCTATCCTTCCTTCCTTCCTTCCTTCCTCCTTTCCTTCCTTCCATCCCTCTTATAAAAGCGTATCTTATTATCCCCTTTATTCCTACTTCCTTCCTACCTACTTTTCTTCTGACATCTGTTTCTTTCCTAATCTTCCTTTCCTTGTGTTTTTTTTATATTTCTTGTTCCCTTCTTTCTTTTCTTCTGCCCATTCTTTCTTTCCTTTACCCTCCCCTACATCTTCCTTTCACCCCTTCTTACCTTTTTTTTCCCCTTCCTTTTTTCCATCAGTTTCTTTCTTCCTTTTTTATTTCCTCTCTGTCGTTCCCTCCTCCCTTCTTTCCTTCCTTCCTTTCGTCTTTTATCTTTCCTTCTTTCTTTCTCATTTCTTTCCTTTTTTTTACACTCTATTCCTTCCTTCCTTCCTTCTTCCTTCCTTCCTTCCTTCTTCCTTCCCTCCTTTCTTCCTTCCTCCCTTCCTTCCTCATTTCCTTCCTTCCTTCCTTCCTTCCTTCCTTACCTTCTTAAAACCCATCTTGCCGGCGGAATAAGTCGCAGGAGAATTCGGCGGCGCATACCGATCTCGGCCCAGACACTCCCAGGGAAATATAAATACCTCCATACTCTCTCTCTCTCTCTCTCTCTCTCTCTCTCTCTCTCTCTCTCTCTCTCTCTCTCTCTCTCTCTCTCTCTCTCTCTCTCTCTCTCTCTCTCTCTCTCTCTCTCTCTCTCTCTCTCTCTCTCTCTCTCTCTCTCTCGAATTATTGTTGTCGTATCTTTTATGTCTGTTTTATCTCCTTATTACACTTTCTTTTATTTATTTTCTTGTGGTTGTAACATTTTTATTTCCTTATTCTTCACGGTGTTATGAGAGAGAGAGATGGCATAGCGTCCACACCCTTATTCTTTCCCAGTTAACATTCTTCTCCACCTCCTCCATTCTCGTCCCATTCCTCCTCCTCTTCCTCCTCCTCCTCCTCCTCCTCCTCGTCGTATTATTTCCCTTCCTGTGGATTTTATTACTGTTTATGTTGTTGTTATTATTCCCATTGTTGTTTCTTTTTCTTTCTTCTTCCTTTTCCTTCTTCCTTTTTCTTCTTCTTCTTCATCTTCTTCTTCTTCTTCTTCTTCTTCTTCTTCTTCTTAGTAGTAGTAGTAGTAGTAGTAGTAGTAGTAGTAGTGGCTGATGTTAATGTTGCGTCATCATCATTTCCTACTAAATCCTCCCCCTCCTCCCCCTCCTCCTCCTCCTCCTCCTCCTCCTCCCACTTTTCTACCTTATCGCACGCCTCTTCCATCCCAAACTTTCCCACCTTCTCCTTCTCAACCATCTCCTCCCCTCTTCACAACTACCTTCCCCCCCATTCTTCCCCCTCTTTTCCACCTCATTTCTTCTCTCTCTCTCTCTCTCTCTCTCTCTCTCTCTCTCTCTCTCTCTCTCTCTCTCTGGCTCGCTCGCTCGCTTGCTCACTTCCTGTCCATGTTTTCTTCCGTTCTTCAATATTTTTCTTCCTCCTATTGCTTGCTTTCTTTCCTCATAATAACCAGTGCTTTCCTCCTCCTCCTCCTCCTCCTCCTCCGCCGCCGCCTCCTCCTCCTCCTCCGCCTCCTCCTCGTGATGGTCAGCGCCATTATCAAGGGATTTACAGCCGGGGTGTCGCCGCCTCCTGGAAGGCCGCCGTTCCCTCTCCTTTTGGCGCCATTTTATCACTCGCTTCCCCTCCCCCCTTCCCCCCTGGCGTGTGACCTTCAACTCCCCCTCCTCCCCCACCCCCTCCTCCTCCTCCTCCTCCTCCTTCGTTCTTATCCTCCCTATTCCTTCGCCCATGTCCGATATCCTCCTTCTCGACCACCTCCTCAATCTTCTTTCACGTCCCACTTCGTCTCTTAGCCTCCTCTTCTTCCTCTTCATCCTCCTCCTCCTCCACCTTCTTCCCTCTTTCCTTATTCCCCCTCTTCGTCTTCATTTGTCTTCATTCCTTAACTTCCTTCGCCTCCGTCTCCTCCTCCTCCTCCTCCTCCTCTCCTCATTTTCCTTCTTCCTTTGTCCCTGTCCTTCGCCTTCTTCTCCTTCTCCTCTTCCTCTTCTTCTTCCCACGGTTTACTTCCCAACTCCACCTTCCTCCTCCACCTCCTCCTATGTCCTTCCTTTTCTTGTATTCTCCACTTCCCATTTGTTCCCATATCTCCTCCTCCTCCTCCCCTCTCCTCCACCTTCCCCTTTTATCTCCTCTTCAGACTCCTTATCTCCTACTTTTCTTCCTCTCCCCATTTTCCTTCACTCTCTCCTTCTCCTGAATCCTCTGCTTCTCTTCCCCTTCTCCTCCTCCACCTCCTTCTTTCTCCTTTCTGTATACTCATCTCCTTCCTCCAGTATCTCCCGTTTTCTTCTTTTTCTTCTTCTTCCCCCTCTTCTTAATATCATATACGTCTCGTTTTTATGTAGCACCTCATTTCTTATGCTAGCAACAGTGTGTGTGTGTGTGTGTGTGTGTGTGTGTGTGTGTGTGTGTGTGTGTGTGTGTGTGTGTGTGTGTGTGTGTGTGTGTGTGTGTACTTTGTCGAGATGTAGCGTATACGTAAGTTTCGTCGTTCAATACGGAGGTCCTTGGGCCAACTTGTTCAGTGGTGTGTCTCAGCAGCCACTAGGGAGGAATGAACGGAAAGGGGACCAAGAGAGAGAGAGGGGGGGAGGGACAAGGGCCGGGAAGGGAAAGGAAAGAAAGGGCCAGGAGGAAACAGGGAGGAGGGCAAAGAGGAGTAACGTGAGGAAAAATGAAAGAGGGCGAGGAAAAGAGGACAAAGAGGAAAAAAGTAAAAGGACGAGGGAGAGAGATCCAGGAAGAGGGAAAAGAGGAAAAGGAAAGAGGGATCAGAAAGAGGACCAGAAGGAAAAAGTGAAGAGGGCGAGGAAGAGAAGACAAAGAGGAAAAAAATAAAAGGACGAGGGAGAGAGATCCAGGAAGAGGGAAAAGAGGAATAGGAAAGAGGGATCAGAAAGAGGACCAGAAGGAAAAAGGGAAGAGGGCGAGGAAGTGAACAAGGAGACAGGAAAGAGGGAGGAAGAGGAAAAGGAGGAAAAAGGGAAGGAAGCCAGTAGGAGGAGCAGGAGGAAAAGGGAAGGGAGATAGAAAGAGGAACAGGAAGAATCAATGAATGGAGTCAGCAAGAGAACAAAGAGGCAATCGGGAATTAGTTTATTATGGTAAGGGGAAGAGGAAGGAACAGACCAGGGGAACAAGATAGGGATTAGCAAGGGAAGGGGAAGGGAGGGGAAGAAGACCAGGGAAGGAAAAAAAGAGTATAGTCATAGGAATGGGAAGAGGAAGAACAGAGGAACAAGAAAGGGGTTTAGCATGGGGAGGGGAAGGAAAGAAGACCAGAAGAAGAAAGTGTTAAGTATAGGAAGGGAAAGGAAGGGGAAGACTACCAGAGGAGCAGGAAAGAGGTTTTAATGTAGGAAACGGAAGGGGAAGAGGAAAAAGACCTGGTGACAAAGAAGGGGTTTAGTAAGGGAAGGGAAAGGAAGGGGACGATTACCAGAGGAGCAAGAAAGAAGTTTAATGTAGGAAACGGAAGGGGAAGAGGAGGAAGACCAAGTGACAAAAAAGGGGTTTAGTAAGGGAATGGGAAGGAAGGGGAAGAAGAACCAGGAGAAAAGAAAGTGAAAGAAAGGAAAGGAAGGGGAAGACTACCAGAGGAACAAGAAAGAGGTTTTAATGTAGGAAACGGAAGGGGAAGAGAAGGAACAGAGGAACAAGAAAGGGGTTTAGCTAGGGGAGGGGAAGGAAAGAAGACCAGGAGGAGAAGAAAGTGTTAAATATAGGAAGGGAGAGGAAGGGGAAGACTACCAGAGGAGCAAGAAAGAGGTTTATTGCAGGAAACGGAAGGGGTGACAAAGAAGGGGTTTAGTAAGGGAAGGGGAAGGAAGGGGAAGAAGAAGAACCAGAGGGAGCAAGTTGGCGAGACATTGGGCGTAACATCCCGCCGTCGCCCACAACCCAACGTCTGGCCAGGTCCCGGGGGCTCCTCAGCAAGCCTCCACACGGTTACCCAATGGCTTCCTTCCCCCCGGCACCCCTCGGCAGGATCGATCACAGCTCCAGCCGCGACCCTTGTGGATGTTAGTGCAAGGAGCGGCCCGAGGGAAGAAACTGGCTGGCGGGCAGTGTTCGGCGCCACGCGGACGCTCACCGACTGGCTGCGGCGTGTTCAGGGGGCGGGGCAGGTGACAGGTCGCTTAGATTACGTTTCCTAGATCTGTGCTCGGCTTGTCTCATGGGAATTCCTGTGATGATGTTCAATTATGTGATGTTTTCTTGTTCTTTTGTACGGTAGCGGCGAACCAAGAACTGAGCATACACCTGAAAGAATCCCACACCACATTGATCGTAGAGATAACTGAACAACGCCAGGGAGACTTAGCAACATAGAGGAAGGATTACGTTAACTTTTAGAGGTGTTCTGATACTCCCATCTTTAGAGTAGTAGTAGTAGTAGTAGTAGTAGTAGTAGTAGTATCAACATTAGCGAACACTCTCATGTCTAAGCTTGTCCCTAAATAAGTTAAAAAAAAACAAAAAAAAACGAAAAACTAAGGCAAGAAGTAGTAGTAGTAGTAGTAGTAGTAGTAGTAGTAATAGTAGAAGTAGTAGTATCAACAATCAACATTAACGAACACTCTCTCATGTCTAAGCTTGTCCCTAAATTAAGTAAAAAATAAAAAACGAAAAACTAAGGCAAGAAGAAGTAGTAGTAGTAGTAGTAGTAGTAGTAGTAGTAGTAGTATCAACAGTCAACATTAACGAACACCCTCTCCTGTCTAAGCTTGTCCCTAACTTAAGTAAAAATAAAACACGAAAAAGCAAAGCAAGAAGTAGTAACGCAGGACCATTTTAACGAGACATTCAATTTACCCAGAAAACAAAACAGGAACAAAACACACACAGATCTTTTCCCAATGACTAACTAATTAAGGATACTGACCTCCGGCTATCCTTGGGCAGGGGGCGTTACTATCATCATCATCATCATCATCACCATCATCGTCATCAGGTGTAGACTCTCCTGAAGGTGTGCATGTTAACCCAGCCTCCCTCACGTGTTTTTTCGCTTTCCTCCCCTCCGTCGTGTGCTGCCAGTCCAACCATTTATATAAGACAAGGAACAACAAGGCGTCCTGAGGATAAACAGACACAGAACACACACACACACACACACACACACACACACACACACACACACACACACACACACACACACACGCACACTCACACACTCACACATACGCACGTAGGCAGAAGGGCAGGCAGACATACAGGCAGGACTAGCAAATACACACACACACACACACACACACACACACACACACACACACACACACACACACACACACAAGCTGATGTCTTCCTGGGGGTAATACCTTTCTACACACCTGACGACATTAGGGAGTGATTCTTTCTTCAT
Source organism: Eriocheir sinensis (assembly GCF_024679095.1). Lineage (NCBI taxonomy): Eukaryota > Metazoa > Arthropoda > Malacostraca > Decapoda > Varunidae > Eriocheir > Eriocheir sinensis. Next base: position 13,364,160 of record NC_066520.1, read on the forward strand.
TACCACCGTCTTCATCACCACCACCACCACCACCACCTCCACTACCACCACCACCACCACCAAAGTCATTATCGATGTTGTTGTTGTTTGCCTTGTTGTTGTTGTTGTTGTTGTTTTCTCGTTTTTATCTAGGAACTTTATCTTTCTTCATTACCACCACTATCTCCTCCTCCTCCTCCTCCTCCTCCTCCTCCTCCTCCTCCTCATTATCACTCTTGCTGTTCTTTTTGTTGTTGCTGTTTTGCTTCCTTCCTCGTTGTTGGTAGCGTCAATAATAATCATTAGCAGAGTATTAGGAGACCCGGTGTGCGAAGGCGGGATTATAGACGCGGAAGGAAGGAAGGAAGGAAGGCGAAATAACAAGAGGGAGAAGAAAAGGAAGACCGAGTAAATTCTTCAGGGTGAGAAAGTTCGGAGGAATTATTTTGGAATCAGGGAAGGAAGGAAGAAGGAGAGGAAGGGAAGGGAAGAAGGAAAAGAGAGGAAGGGAGGAAGGAAAAGAAAGGAAGGGGGAAAGGAAGGGAACAAGGAAATTTTGATTGAAAGAAGAGAAAGAAAGAAAGGAAGGAAGGAAGGGACCAAGGAAAGTTTGAATGAAAGAAGAAAAAGAAAGGAAGGAGGGGAGGAAGGAAGGAAGGAAGGAAGGAAGGGAACAAGGAAAGTTTGAATGAAAGAAGGAAAAGAATGGAAGAAAGGAAGGAAGGAAGGTTTGTATGAAAAGGAAAAAGAAAGGAAGGAGGGGAGGAAGGAAGGAAGGAAGGAAGGAAGGGAACAAGGAAAGTTTGAATGAAAGAAGGAAAAGAATGAAGAAAGGAAGGAAGGAAGGAAGGTTTGTATGAAAAAAGAAAAAGAAAGGAAGGAGGGGAGGAAGGAAGGAAGGAAGGAAGGGAACAAGGAAAGTTTGAATGAAAGAAGGGAAAGAATGGAAGAAAGGAAGGAAGGAAGTAAAGGAAACAGGGAAAGTTTGCATGGAAGAAGGAGAAATGAAGGAAAGGAAGAGAAAAAGTAAAGCGAAGATAAAATAAATATATACAGAAAGAGAAGAAAATAGAAAGATTAGATAGATACACAACCAGACAAACATAGACACATACAAACAGATAGACAGATAGATAGATAAAAGGAAGAAACCCGAAAAAATAAATAACGTAACATACAACAAATTCCCTCCAAAATCAATAATCATAAAGAGCTTCCCGTATAAATAAAGTTAATAGAGACAATCACATTTCACCCTCCGCTACCGTTTACCGTCTCGCTCATCTTCGTCGCCTCGCCCTCCATCACCCACCAGGCAGAACACCCTCACTGGAGACGCAAAACCATATGTAACGTCTTCTGAGGGGTTTGGGAAGGATTATATGTGGCTGTAGTGGGTTGGGAAGGGGTTACGTGGGGTGTCAGGGGACTGGAAAGGGGTTATGTGTGTGGTTATGGGGGGATATGAGGGGATTGGGAAGGGTTATATGTGGTTGAGGTGGGTTGGGAAGGGGTTACGTGGGGTGTCAGGGTACTGGAAGGGGGTTATGTGTGGTTGTGGGGGGTTATGAGGGGTTTGGGAAGGGTTATATGCATGTGGTTGAGATGGGTTGGCAGGGGTTATCCATTTATTTATTTATTTTACTGCAAGGGAGACAGCTCAAGGGCAATAAAACACACAAAAAAATCAATAAAAAAAACACTCTCGTTATCCGCGGACTTTTTTTCATTATTATTATTATTATTGCCCTTGAGCTGTTTCCTTTGCTGTTAAAAAAAAACACTTGACGCCGCTCTAATAAAGTAAAATAAAATAAAATACTAAAAGTGAGGTCAGTTCGGGGCAGCCCAGTGGACAAAAAGAAACAAATAACCTCACTGGCGTTTGTACGGACACCCATTGGTCGGCCAGACGTTATGGAGTGATGAACGATGTGAAGTCTTCCTGGTGTGCCTCTTCACCCCCTCCTTCTAATGGGTATGCTCAATGATCAGCCATTAGGAGAGGAGGGACACTGTGAAGGGCTCTTGCTGTTTCTGCTTAATCCTCACTTGAATCCAGGATATGCCACTCACCTAGCCAATCAGTCAGTCATTCAGCTATTCATTCATTCATTCAGTCAGTCAGTCAGTTAGTCAGTCAGTTAGTCAGTCATTCAGTTAGTCAGTCAGGAAGGAAGGAAAGAAGAAAAACAAAGGAAGGAAGGGGAGAAGGAAAGTTTGAATGAATGAAGGAGAAACGAAGGAAATGAAGGGAAGAAAAGATGAGAGATATATAGAAAGAAAGATAAAAAGATCGAAAGATTAGATGAATACTCAGCTAGGCAAACATAGATAGGTAGATAGATAAATAGATAGTTGGAAGGTCAGTCTCAGCCGTCAGTCATCCATTCCACCAGTCAACCAGTCAGCCAACTAGTCAGCCAACCATTCAGCCAGTCAACCAACCAGCCCATTACCGAACAGTCAGTCATCCAGCCAACCAGTCAGTCACCCATCAAACCAGCCAGTCAGTCACTCACTCACTCACTCACTCAGCTAGTCAACCACCCACTCTCCTCGTCAGCCAATCAGTCCACTAGCAAAACACCCAGTCAGCCAATTAACCATTCATCCAGTCAACCAGTTAGCCAATCAACCAGCCAGTCAGTCAGTCAGTCACTCAGTCACCTAGTCAACCACCCACTCTCCTCGTCAGCCAATCAGTCCACTAGCAAAATAGCCAGTCAGCCAATTAACCATTCAGCCGGTCAACCAATTAGCCAATCAACCAGTCAACCAGGTATAAGGTCAACTCGCCATTCACCCAGGCGGCCAGAAAGCTCACGAAACACAAACTTAACTACAGTGTGAAGGGTCACATTAGGTCTTTCTCTCTCTCTCGTTCGAACAGGAGGATGCAGGAGTTTGTAGTGTTGTGTAAAGGGGGGAAAATCGTGTGAAACTCCCTCCGCGGCGCCGTGAAGTGTGTGTGTGTGTGTGTGTGTGTGTGTGTGTGTGTGTGTTACGAAAGCACCTTACAGAACACTCTCTCTGGGACGATTGGCGGAGCGTATCAAGGGCGACGATGAGGGTAATTGGAGCGTTGTCTCCTGTTACGTTATTGTATCTCTGTGTGTTTGTCTGTTTGTCTGTCTTTTGTCACGTACTCTCTCTCTCTCTCTCTCTCTCTCTCTCTCTCTCTCTCTCTCTCTCTCTCTCTCTCTCTCTCTCTCTCTCTCTCTCTCTCTCTCTCTCTCTCTCTCTCTCTCTCTCTCTTCCTTTCTTTCTTTCTTTCTTTCTTTCTTTCTTTCTCCTGAACTTAAGAACTTGAAACAACTTATTGATATGGAACAATTATTAACATGTAGAGACAGATAGACAGAGGTAGATAGATAGATAGATAGATAGAGAGATAGATAGAGATAGATAGATAGATAAGTAGATAAACAGATAAATAGATAGAGAGATAGATAGATGGATAGATAGATAGAGTGAGTCAAATATCATGACCTCGTAATGTGTCTTGATAATAATTATAATAACAATAATAATGACAAAAACATTAGACTTTTCAATCACTGTCCAGGGTCTCCGTCTAATCACCACCACTCATACTTATTAATTTCCCGATACATGCATTCATACGTTTTTCTTTTCTTTTTTACAAATATGACCTGATTATTGTACATTTTCTCACCTGTCACCTGCCGTTTCCTGGTGTCCTCTGCTCGTTCACCTTCTCCCTCTCGTCTGGCTTCCGGCATCCTTTCAACATTCGCGTAATTCATTCTGTTTTTATCTCTCTCGTTCCCGTTTGTTATCTCTTTCCTGAAGGCCATTAGCACAGCACAGCAGGCCAGTCGAGGGAGGGGGAAGGAGGAGAAGTAAGAGTAGGAGTTGAAGAAAGAGAAACCAAGAGAGTGAGTGGAAGAGGAGTATGTGTTGGAGGAGACGAGGGAACTTGAGGAAGGAGGAGAAAGTGGAAGCATGGATGAAGGAGATAGGGTGGGAGGTTGAGGAGGAGAAGAATCGAAGAAAGGAAAGGGGAAAACAAAGAAATAAGGAAAGCGGGAATGAAAGAATTGCAGAGGGGGAAGAAAATGGGGAAGCAAATAGAGAAGGAAGAAGAAAGATAAAAAAGAAAAGAAAAGGGAAGAAACGAAGGGAAGGAGATCAGGAAACAGGGAGGAAAAAAGAGAGGAAACATGAGTTGGAGGAGGAGGGAGAAATGAGAAAGAAAAAAATAAGAGAAGCAGGGAGAAAAGGAAGAAAGAGAAAACACACTAAGGGAGAGAAAAGTTGATGCAGAGAGGGAAGGCAGGAGCGAAGGAGAAAGGGTATGAGATGGAAAAGGAGGAGGAAGCGAGGAAGGGGGAGAAGAACAGAGGGAAAAGGAAAGAAGAGAAGGGAGAAGGAGAAGGAAGGAGGGAGAGTTTCAGTTAAAGGAGAAGGAGATGGGGAAACAAGGATAGAAGAAAGGTGAGAGGACAAACAGAGGGAGGGAGTAATGGAAGCAGCGAGTGGAAGAGGGAAGGAAGGGTGGAAAGGACAAGCTAAGGGAGGGAGGAGGAAGGAGGGGTCAGGAGCCAGCAGAAGGGCAGCAGGGAGATGGGATGCTGCTGTGTGCTCTGTAGAAATGAAAGGAGCCGCGCGGGTCAACTCGCTTCCGCTGCTTTGATCTCGAGCTGCGATGAGAATTATATCACTGAATGGGATGTATGTGTGTGTGTGTGTGTGTGTGTGTGTGTGTTGCTTTGGCGGGGGACATTATTTCGGTGATCTCTATTCTCCTTTATTTTCGTCTTGTCTTTGTTCTTCTGTTTGTTCATTATCTTCGTTTCTTATTATCCTTGTTCTTGTGTTTGTTCGTCTTCTTTTTTTCCTTTCTTGTCTTGTTTTTATTTTTTATTTTTGTCCTCGTTCCTTTTTTGTTCATCTTGTTTTTCACCTTCTTCATCTTGATTTTGATCTTGTTCTTCTTCATCTTGTTGTTGTTGTTGTTGTTGTTGTTGTTGTTGTTGTTGTTGTTGTTGTTGTTGTTGTTGTTGTTGTTGTTGTTGTTGTTCTTCTTCTTCTTTTTCTTCTTCTCATACGTTTGCCTCTCGTAGAATACTTATGTTCCTTATATCTTCTTATTCATTATTATTATTATTATTATTATTATTATTATTATTATTATTATTTTCCTCCTCCTCCTCCTCCTCCTCCTCCTCTTCCTCTCGTATACATGCAGGCTACAACACCGTGTTCTCGTTGCACCTAATTAAGTATTAATTAAGTAATTTTATCTTAATTGGCTGCACTGCGGTATAGTTATGCGACCCGTTTGTTGTTGTTGTCCTTGTTTTTATTATTATTATTGTTATTATTATTATTATTATTATTATTATTATTATTATTATTATTAGTAGTAGTAGTAGTAGTAGTAGTAGGAGGAGGAGGAGGAGGAGGAGTTGTTGTTGTTGTTGTTGTAGCGGTAGTATTGTTAGTGATGGTGTTAGTGATGGTACGGTAGTTGTAGTGATGGTGATGTTGTGTTGGTGATGATGGAGGTGAGAGTAGTGATAGCAGTGATAGTGAAGGTGGTGGTGATGATGATAGTGGTGGTGGTGGTGGTGATGAGGGTGGTGGTGGTGGTGGTGGTGGTGGTAGTAGTGGTGGTGGTGGTGGTGGTGGTGATGATGGTTGTGATCTTTACTGTGTCAGAGGAGCATTGTGTGGAAAGAAAGTCGTTACTGGAATTGACAAGATGAAGCAAGAAGATATATAGATAGTCATGATCTCTCTCTCTCTCTCTCTCTCTCTCTCTCTCTCTCTCTCTCTCTCTCTCTCTCTCTCTCTCTCTCTCTCTCTCTCTCTGTTTCCTCATCAGTGTCATGTTTTGCTCTTTTTCCCGCTGTGTTTCCGCTCTGTTTGTCTTGCGATAATGTTGTCACCGCATTTTTGTGTTGCGAGGTGAAAATGACACGCTACCTCATTTTCTGTTGCCTTGCAGTAGTAGTAGTAGTAGTAGTAGTAGTAGTAGTAGTAGTAGTAGTATCTTTACAGGAGCACCGAGTAGCGGGCTTTTTTTATTGTTTCCTTTTTTGTGTGCACTTGTCCTGTCTCCTTTGCTGTAAAAAAAAAGTAGTAGTAATAGTAGTAGTAGTAGTAGTAGTAGTAGTAGTAGTGGTATGCAAGTTCCTTTACTGTAATGACCGTTATTTCTTTACTATTTTTATTATCATTTTTAAGCTGTATTCTTTTTCCTTTTTGGTATATTTTCCTCATAACTTTCTTCTTTTTCCATGTTACTTTTTGCTATTATTTCTTTTTTTTATTATTTTCTCTTTAACGTCACCCAGTACTGACTCATTTTACTTTCTCCTCCTTTGTTCCTTTATCCTCCTCCTCCTCCTTCTCCTCCTCCTTTTCTTCGTCCTGTTTCTTCCGCTTTCACTTAATTTCCTTCCCAAAATCACAGTCGCCCTCTCCCCTTCCCTTCCTCTCCTCCTCCTTTCACTCTCATTCACACACACGCACGCTTCTACCTCCTCACCCACTTTCCTTTCTCCTTCTCCTTTCCCTTTCATTTAATTTCCCATTTCCTGTTGTCATCACCATACGCACCTCTCCCATCCCCACCCCATTTTCTTCCCCTTCACTCTCACTTTTACACCCTTCAATTACTCTTATTCTTTCAGTCCCGTTTTTCGTTTCTTTCGCTTTTTTCTCTCTCGGGTTTTCTTCCTTCTTCTTCCTCTTTCGTCTCGCTCTCTCTCTTTCACTTCCTCTTTCACACTTTTCCACTTTCCTTATTCTCTCATTCCCGTTTCTCGTTTCTTTCGCTTTTTTCTCTCTAGTTTTTTCTTCCTACTTCCTCTTTCGTTTCTCTATTTCTCTTTCTCTTCCCCTTTCACACTTTTCCATTTCTCTTATTCTCTCATTCCCGTTTCTCGTTCCTTTCCCTTCCTTCTTCTTCTGGGTCTCTTCCTTCTATTTCATCTCTCTCTCTCTCTCTCTCTCTCTCTCTCTCTCTCTCTCTCTCTCTCTCTCTCTCTCTCTCTCTCTCTCTCTCTCTCTCTCTCTCTCTCTCTCTCTCTCTCTCTCTCTCTCTCTCTCTCTCTCTCTCTCTCTCTCTCTCTCTCTCTCTCTCTCTCTCTCTCTCTCTCTCTCTCTCTCTCTCTTCACACCCGACCTCTCCTGAGAGACGGACGTGACCTCACATCGCTGCGCTCCACAACCTCGCTTACCCTCGCTTAACCTCCCCCATATCGACTGGGCGACACTGTCAGGCACAGAAGGCAAGTCACATAGAATGATCGAATTTCTAGAAGGAAATTGTCTAAGCCAAATGGTTTCTGAACCAACTCGACAAAATAACATACTCGATTTTGTTATAACGACCCAAGATAACCTTGTCAGTAATGTCACGGTAGGAGAACACCTCGGTTCTTGCGATCATAAATTAGTGTGCGTCGACATTAGAGCTCAAACATCAGTGACTGAAAATAAAGTAAAGGTGCCCAATTACAAAAGAGCTAACTTCGTAGAAATCCGACAAAAACTAACAGTAATACAACTATCAGATGACGGCAATGTAGAGGAAGCCTGGCTAAGCTTTAAAAATCAGTTACTCACTCAGCAGAACACATTCGTCCCCTTGTGTGAGAAGCGAATTAACACTAATAAAAGCCCACCTTGGTTTAATAGCAAAATTAAACACTCAGTCAAGAGAGAAAATTGTTTTACTGATTAAAGAAAGAACAAAGCACGCCCGAAAACATTAGACTTTATAACGATGCCAGGCGACGAGTAAAAAGATTAGTATGTCAGGCAAAGCGTAGATATGAAGAAAATATTGCAGCCAACTGTAAAAATAATCCGAAATCATTCTTCAGTTACATAAACAACAGAAAGGCGATCAGAAGTGGAATTGGACCTTTAACAAACAGCGACGGTGCACTAGTGACTGACAGCCAACACATCGCAAACCTCTTAAACAATTACTTTTCCTCGGTGTTTAATACTAACAGTCTTCCTCCCTCCACCACCAACACCAGTACTAATGTAAATCTCGAACATGCATTGCCTAATTTTGAAATAACAACCGATGAAGTCCTTAAAGCTCTCCATTCACTTAAAACAAATAAAAGTCCCGGACCCGATAAAGTATATCCTATACTGCTTAAAGAAACAAAGAGCGAAATACTCTCCTCCCTCACAACCGTATTCAATATATCCTTGCGACAAGGCATCGTCCCTTCGGATTGGAAAAAGGCTAACGTGACACCGATTTTTAAGAAAGGAGACAAAAAAAATACCAGGTAACTACCGACCCATTAGTGTAACTTCAATTGTAGGTAAGCTACTTGAGAGCATAATTAGAGACAAAGTTGTGAGTTACCTCGAAAGCCACTCATTAATTGGGGATTCACAATATGGCTTTCGTAACAAAAGATCCTGCCTATCAAATCTATTGACTTTTTATAACTACTTCTCAGTTTATGACGTAACCAAATCATTGGACGTAGTCTATCTTGATTTCCAGAAAGCGTTTGATAAAGTCCCACATCATAAATTACTTTGTAAATTAAAGCAAATAGGTACTGACGGTCAAGTAAACCAATGGATCGCGAATTGGTTGAGCAACAGACAACAAAGAGTGGTGATTGACGGATTTAACTCAGAGTGGGCGCCGGCCACTAGTGGCGTCCCTCAGGACTCGGTTCTTGGCCCAGTGCTCTTCATTATTTACATCAACGACGTGGATGTTGGACTCAATAATCACATTAGTAAATTTGCAGACGACACAAAGATTGGTATCTCGGTTCTCACTGACGAAGACAGGCAAAGCCTCCAAGAGGATTTGCACAAAATTTCAGCTTGGTCGGATAAATGGGAGATGCCCTTTAACGTAGACAAGTGCCAGGTCCTTCAAGTTGGAACAAGAAATAAGAAGTTCGATTACGAAATGCGCGGCATTAAACTCACAAGCGTTCAATGCTTAAGGACCTGGGGGTCAAAATCGCGTCAAACCTCAAATTCTCACATCAATGCATCGATGCAGCAAATAAAGCGAACAGAATGTTGGGCTTCATTAAAAAAACCTTTTTTATTCAAGAATAAAGATGTAATACTTCCGCTCTACAATAGTTTAGTCAGACCCCACTTGGAATATGCGGTACAGTTTTGGTCTCCTCACCATGCAAAGGACATTGCTAAATTAGAAGGTGTTCAGCGTCGGGCAACAAAAATGATCCCTTCCTTGCGCAACAAATCCTATGAAGAAAGGCTTTCCAGCCTTAACATGTTCTCTCTTGAGGAACGTCGCCTCCGAGGAAAACTGATCGAATGTTTTAAAATACTTAATGGTTTCACGAATGTAGACAGAACAAAATTGTTTATGATCGATGACACTTTGCGAACGAGGAACAATGGCATAAAACTCAAATGTAGACAAGTAAATTCAGACTGCACCAAATTTTTCTTCACCAACGTTATAGTGCGAGAATGGAATAAGCTCCCACCGTCAGTGGTCCAGTGTAACACGATTGACTCCTTTAAAAACAAGCTCGACCGTCACTTCCTTGAACTTAATATTAACTAGAGTAGAAAAGCAACGTTTTGGAGCCATCTGATTAGTGTAGATTCACTTAGGTTTAAGGACAGACCACCTAGTCTGGACCATGGGGTCTGTGTGGTCTGATTTTCTATGTAAATCTATGTAAATCTCTCTCTCTCTCTCTCTCTCTCTCTCTCTCTCTCTCTCTCTCTCTCTCTCTCTCTCTCTCTCTCTCTCTCTCTCTCTCTCTCTTGAGAAACGTCGCCTCCGAGGAAAACTGATCGAATGTTTTAAAATACTTAATGGTTTCACGAATGTAGACAGATCAACATTGTTTATGATCGATGACACTTTGCGCACGAGGAACAATGGCGTAAAACTCAGATGTAGACAAGTAAATTCAGACTGCACCAAATTTTTCTTCACCAACGTTGTAGTGCGAGAATGGAATAAGCTTCCACCGTCAGTGGTCCAGTGTAACACGATTGACTCCTTCAAAAATAAGCTCGACCGTCACTTCCTTCAACTTAATATCAACTAGAGTAGAAATGCAACGTTTTGGAGTCTTCTGATTAATGTAAAATCACTTAGGTTTAAGGACAGACCACCAAGTCTGGCCCATGGGGTCTGTGTGGTCTGATTTTCTATGTAAATCTATGTAAATCTCTCTCTCTCTCTCTCTCTCTCTCTCTCTCTCTCTCTCTCTCTCTCTCTCTCTCTCTCTCTCTCTCTCTCTCTCTCTCTCTCTCTCTCTCTCTCTCTCTCTCTCTCTCTCTCTCTCTCTCTCTCTCTCTCTCTCTCTCTCTCTTCCCCTTTCTCCTCTTCTTCCCTCTCCTTCCATTCCTTATTTTTTTTCTTGATTATTTAACTACTTATTATTTTTTTGTGATTTCTTCTTTTCTCTTGTATCAAGATTGGATTATTTTCTTATTGTGTTCGTCGTTTTCAAGTATGGCTTCTCTTTATTCTCTCTCTCTCTCTCTCTCTCTCTCTCTCTCTCTCTCTCTCTCTCTCTCTCTCTCTCTCTCTCTCTCTCTCTCTCTCTCTCTCTCTCTCTCTCTCTCTCTCTCTCTCTCTCTCTCTCTCTCTCTCTCTTTCTTTCTCTCTCTTTCTCTCTCTCTCTCTCTCTCTCTCTCTCTCTCTCTCTCTCTCTCTCTCTCTCTCTCTCTCTCTCTCTCTCTCTCTCTCTCTCTCTCTCTCTCTCTCTCTCTCTCTCTCTCTCTCTCTCTCTCTCTCTCTCTCTCTCTCTCTCTCTCTCTCTCTCTCTCTCTCGCCGCCTCGTAAGTTTGCTTGTTTCCCCGGCCCCGAGTTTTTCCATTCTCCTCAAGACGATTTAGGGCAGCGCTAAGGGCCCACTAATTCCTCCGCTTGTTAAGTAAGGCCTCTCCCTCTTTGCCTGCGCGCGTGATTCTCCTCCCTCCTTCCTTCTATCTCTTTCTCTCTCTCTGTGTCTCTCTCTCTCTCTCTCTGAAGTCTCTCTCTCTCTCTCTCTTTTTCTTGCTTGTTTTGTTCATTTTTTTCTTTATTTTCTTTGTTGTCGCTTATTAATTGCTTCTTCTTAACTTGTCTCGTTTATTATTTCTTCTTATTTTTCTTTTTTTATGTTTTTTCGTCTTGTTTTCGTTTATTTGTCTGTATTGCTTACTTGTTTTGTTTCTTTTTGCTTGTTATTTTCTTTAGTGTTGTTTATCCATTTTTTTCTCGTTTTTTTTTTCGTTTTCTTGTTTCATTATATATTTCTTTCTTTTTCGTGTGTTTATATCTTCATTGACTGTTTCTTTTGTTTGTTTATTGATTTGTTCTTTTGTTTGTATGTTTGTGGTCCCTTGTATATGTCTGGTGCTTGTATATGAGTGTTTGTTTGTTAGGTTAGTGTGGTTTTGGTTGCTTGTGTGTTTGTATGTTACTTTTTTTTGCTTGTTTGATGTTTTTAATTCCTCCTTCGCTCCCACCACCACCACCACCAACAACAACAACAACAACACCAACACCAACACCAACACCACTAATAACAATACCACCATCAACACCACTACCACTCATAACACCAACACCAACACCACTGCCACTAATAACAACAACACCAACACCAACACCACCACCACCAACAACAACACTAACAAGAGCAATCAACGGGAACAATAATTAACAGCAGCCAAGGAGGGAAAAAACAGACGAGCAAAAAAAGAAATGAAAACAGTAGGAGGAGGAGGAGGAGGAGGAGGTGATGGTGGCAATGGTGTTTCTGATAATAGAGGAGGAGGAGGAGAAGGAGGAAGATGAGGAGAAAGGGGAGGAAGAAGAGGAGATGAAGAAGGAAGACGAGGACGAAAACGAAAATGATGAGGAGGAGGACGAAGACGAGGAGGATGAGTAAGAGAATAGCGAAAGGAGGAGGAGGAGGAGGAGGAGGATATTATAATACATGTAAAAAGTTATAAGTATGAAAACTAGATTAGGAAGCGCAGTAGTGGGAGGAGGTGGAAGAGGAAACATGGAAACGTGGAAGATCGGGCAACAGATAGCTTATACTTAACGATTCTGCTCTTTCACATCATCGACTTACAGAACACAATTAAAACAATTCCTCTTCGTACGGAAACGTTTAGTGCACTCTGAAAGCAATGAAGTAACGGTCTCACTGCTCTTTTTCAGTCGGATAATCGTCTTGAACTTGTTAATAAGCACGAAGACTTGTTTCAGATCAGTTGAGGACGTGTATTAGATCACTTGAAGACTTGTATCAATCATCAACTCAAATGTTAGGAGAAGAAGGAGAAGGACGAGGAGGAAGAAAAAGACGAGGACGAGAACGAGAACGAGAACGAGGACGAGGAGGAAGAACTAAAATAAGGAGGGCAGTAAATAGACAGACAAAAATAAGACAGCAAAAAGTGAGGAGGAGGAGGAGGAGGAGGAGGAGGGGGAGGAAGAAGAGGAGGAGGAAGAGTGATGACTAAAAAAATGGAAGTTTGGTAAATAAAAAGCAGACAAGAATAATATAGCAGAAAGTGAAGAGGAGGAGGACAAGGAGGAGGAGAAGGAAGAAGAGGAGGAGGAGAAGAAGGAGGAGGAGGAGGAGATGACAAGGAGGAGACGGCGCCAGGAGAGTGTTCCAACAATCACACACACACACACACACACACACACACACACACACACACACACACACACACACACACACATAAATCAACCAGTCATTCACAAACACAGTCCTCCCTATGTTCCCCTTTCCTTCATCTCTCCTCTCCCTCCCTTCCCCTCCCTTCCCCTCCCCTCCCCTCCTTTCCCCTCCCTTCCCCTCCTGCTTTCTTCTTCCTCTTCCTTTTCCTTTTCATTATTTGCTTTTCTCTTCTTTCTTCTTTCTGCTCTTTACTTTCCTCTCATTTGTCTTTTGCTTCTTCGTTTTCATTCTCTTCCTTTTCCTTCCCCTCTCATTCTTTTCCTTCACTTCCTTTCCCTTCCTTTTTCTTTCTTTTCTTTTCTCCTCTCTTCTTCTCCTGTTCCTTATCTTCTCTTCTTTTCCCTTTTCCTTCTTTTTCGTTCTCTTCCTTTTCTTCTTTTTCTCTTCCGTTACCTTCCTTTCCCTTCCTCCCCCCTTCCTCTTCCTTTATTTTCCTTCCCTTCCCTTTCCTCCCTCCCTCACTGTCGCTCTACTTATTTCCCCTCTACCTTTACACCCCCCTTCTCTCTCTCTCTCTCTCTCTCTCTCTCTCTCTCTCTCTCTCTCTCTCTCTCTCTCTCTCTCTCTCTCTCTCTCTCTCTCTCTCTCTCTCTCTCTCTCTCTCTCTCCCCTTCCCCTAACACCCCATCCCCCTCCCATAAAATCACGATGCTCAGGTTTTTTCACTTTATTTTCTTCGCTTTCCTTCTCCTCCTCGGTCTCTAACCTTACTTATTTTTATCGTTCTCACCACTGCGATCTTTTATCCCTCACCCCTTTCCACTAAATCCTCCCTTCTTTATCCACATCTCCCTTCTCCCCCTTTCTAACATGACCTCCTGCCCTTCCCTCTCCCTTCTTTTCCTTCCACCTCCCCAAATCGCCTCCTTTCTTCAACTTTTCTTTCGTATCTTAATTCTTTCAATCCTCCTCCTCCTCCTCCCCTTCCCTCCACCTCCCCAACTCGCCTCCTTTCTTCAATTTTTCTTTCGTATCTTAATTCTTTCACTCCTCCTCCCCTCCTATTCCTCCTCCTCCTCCTCCTCCTCCACCTCACCTACCGTACCTCAAAAATAGTTTGTACAAGCACGTTCTATCCAGCTTCTTCCTCTTCCTCCCCCTCCTCCTCCTCCTCCCCCTCTCTCCCCCTTTCCCCTCAAACAGTGGTTCCCTCACTCACCCTGACAATGAACTGCAGTGTATGTGTGTGTGTGTGTGTGTGTGTGTGTGTGTGTGTGTGTGTGTGTGTGTGTGTGTGTGTGTGTGTCAAATACTCCTCCTGTACTTCTCCCTTTCTTTATTCGCCGTTCCGTCTCCCCTTTACTTTCTCCCTTTCTTCCGCTCTCCCTCCCTTTTTTTTACCTTTTATATAGCCATTAATATTTGACTGATAATGTGTTTGTTTGATGGGGTTTGTTCTGCCATAGTAGTAGTAGTAGTAGTAGTAGTAGTAGTAGTAGTAGCTGCAGGCAGGAATGGCTGGGAAGGGAGGGAGATAGGAAGTGAAATAAAAGAGGTAACTGGATAAAGAAAGAAGAGACAAAGGTGGAGGTAGAAGACGAAAAGAGCAAGAGGAAAGAGGGAGACATAGGAAAGGAAAGAAAGGGAGATAATAAAAGAGTGGAGGGTTAGAGAAGGGAGGAGTGGGAGAAGGAAAGAGTGAAGAGATAATAGAGAAATGTATTGGAGAGAAAAAGAAGAGAGTAGAAGTAATAGCAGTAGCATACACTCACATATTTATAGCTCTCCATATATCCGTGTTTTACCTGTCTCCTTACCTTTCCGAACATCCATTTACCTGTCTATATACCTGGACATCCGAGTACCTGACCACCCAGCCATATATCCCTGTCAGGCCTTAGAAGTGAAACCAACAAACAAACGAACGGAAAAGCACCTGAGGACTGTGATATCGAAGCCTGCAATGTGTGTGTGTGTGTGTGTGCGTGTGTCTGTGTGTGTGTGTGTGTGTGTGTGTGTTTCTTACTGTGTGTGCGTGTCTCTCTGTTGCTTGTCTGTTAGCTTGTCTGTATACCTCGATCTAAGTCCATGTCTGTCTTTCTTGTCTGTCTGTATGTCCACCTGTCTGTCCGTATCGTTCTGCCTGTCTTTTCTGTCTCACCTTGCTCACTGTCTGTATGTTAGTTTGTTTGTTTACCTGGTTGTTTATGTATGTTTTTTTTTTATCTTATCTACTTGCTTGTCTTTCTTATTTAATTCTCTGTCTATCTCTGTCTGTCGTTCCTTCGTTTTCTTATCTGCTTTTCTGTCTGTTTATCGGTCTGGCTGTTCGGACGTTATCTCTTCAAAAAGTGCTTGTCTTTTATATGTGTTTCTCTGTCTGTTTGTCTGTCTATCTATCTGTCTTCTCTGTCTTGTTATCTTTCTCTAATTCAGTTCTGTCTGTTTTTTCTTTGTTATCTATTTCTGTCTATCTATCTGTGTCTATCTGTGTCTATCTGTGTCTATCTGTATCTATCTGTGTCTATCTGTGTCTGTCTGCCCTTTAGCTTTTCTGTCCGTTTCTCTTCTTTTGTTAACTGATTCCCTGTTTGTCTGTTTGTCTGTTCATATGTCTTTCTCTCTTTTCTGTCCGCTTGTCTTTCTCTCTTTGTTTCCCTGTCTGTCTGTCTGTAAGCAAATCTGTCTGTCTTTGTCCGCTTGTCTCTATCTCTTATCTAATGCTCTGTCTGTCTGTGTCTGTTCGTACGTCTTTCTGTTTTCTTTCCTGTCTGTTTGTCCTTTTTTTCTCTGTCCGTCTGTACGCAAGTCTGTCTGTCTTTGTCCGCTTGTCTTTATCTCTTATCTAATGCTCTGTCTGTCTGTGTCTATTCGCCTGTCTTTTTTTTGTATGCTTCTCTTTTTTTTGTTTCCCTGTCTGTCTGTACGCAAATCTTTCTGTCTTCTTCGTCCGCTTGTTTTTATCTCATATCTAATGCTCTGTCTGTCTGTGTCTGTTCGCATGTATTTTCTGTATGCTTCTCTTTTTTTTCCCCTGTCTGTCTGTATATGCGCACGTCTCTGTCTTTTCTGTCAACTTGTTTTCTATTTGTTTCCCCTGTCTGTATTGCTGTTCAACCGTCTTTTTGTTTTGTTTATTTCTGTCTACTTGTCTTTCTATTTGTTTCCCTGTCTGTATAGCTGTTCAACTGTCTTTTTTTTCTGTCTACTTGTCTTTCTATTTGTTTCCCTGTCTGTATAGCTGTTCAACCGTCTTTTTGTTTATTTCTGTCTACTTGTCTTTCTATTTGTTTCCCTGTCTGTATAGCTGTTCAACCGTTTTTTTGTTTATTTCTGTCTACTTGTCTTTCTTTTTTGTTTCCCTGTCTATCTGTCTACGCACGTCCTTCTGTCTTTCCTACCCGTTTCTCTTCTCTGCTTCTGTTATCTGATTCTCTGTCTGTCCGTCTTACTTTCCCTGTTATCTGATTCTCTCTAAGTTTACCTGTGTGTGTGTAGGTGTTATCGCCGGCTCCCATCTCTCGTTCGCGTTACCTGGTCCAGTTTAGGCGCGAGTATCTCTAATTACACGTTAATTATTCACGGGCGAAGGGACGACAAGAGGGAGGAAGGAGATGAAGTGGACGGAAGGGGGTGGGAGGTGGGAGGAGCTTGGAGGTGTGTGAGGAAGGGGAGGAAATGGGGAAGAGGAGGGAAAGGTAAGTGGAGGGAGAATGGAAGAGAAACCGTGAGAAAGGAGGAAAGAGTTAGGGCGAGAGAGAGGGCCAGAGGGAGGTGTGGAAGACGGGAGAGAGCTAGAAAGGAAATGGAATGGTGAAAGGAAGGGAGCAGTAAATGGATAGGGAATGGAAGAGCAGTCGTGAGTAAGGAAGGAAAGGAGGGAAGAGTTAGGGAGAGAAAGAGGACCAGGGGAAGGTGTGGAAGAGGGGAGAGAGATAGGAAAAGAAATGGAAATATGGAAAGGAAGGGAGCAGTAAATGAACAGGGAATGGAAGAGCAGTCGTGAGTAAGGAAGGAAAGGAGGGAAGAGTTAGGGAGAGAGAGAGGACCAGGGGTAGGTGTGGAAGACGGGAGAGAGCCAGGAAAGGAAGGAGGAAATGGAGAGGGAAAGACAGCAGCCGAATGGAATTAAAATGGAAGAGAAGTTGTGCGTGAAGAGAGAAGGGAAGAGCTGTGTGAAATAGTGCGAAGATAAGAGAGGAAAAGACGAAGGGAGGGGGAAGCAGAATGGAGGAGAAATCGAAAGGAAAGAAAGAAGGGAAGGAAGGGGAGAGGGAGAAGGAAGTTGTGCGAAATAGTACGAAGAGGAAAAAAGAGGAAGGGAGGAGAAGAGGAAGAGAAGGGAGCAGCAAGATGGAAACGAGGTCAAGAGCAAGGAAAGAAGGAAAGAAGGAGGGAGGAAGATTAGAAGGAAGGAATAGAGGAAGAGAAGGGTCAGTAAAATGGAGAGAAAACGGAAGAGAAGTCGAGAGAAAATAAAGGAGGAGAGAGATAGGAAGGGAGGAACTGTGAGATGTGAATAAAGAGGGGAAGGGAGGAAAAGAAGAAGGGAAGGGGTCAGTAGAATGGAAGATAAGTCGAGAGAAAAGAAAGAAGGAAAGAGATAGGAAGGGAGGACCTGTGTGGTGTGAATAAAGAGGGGAATGGAGGGAAAGAGGAAGGGAAGGGGGAGCAGCAGAATCGAAAGAGAAAGAAAGTTGAGAGCAAAGAAAGATGAAACATGGAAACATGGAAACATGGAAATGCAGGCAACAGAAAGCCTATTGGCTCATTACGAGGTTGCCCGCTTTGGTGATTTAATCTGCTCGATAGCCACTTGGGGCCTGGGGAGCAGATGAAAGCACCTCGACATTGAGGAGCAGATGAAAAGCACCTCGATATTGAGGAGCAGATGAAAGCACCTCAATATTCAGTTCACTCCTGACGCAGCGAAGTGACGGTCGATTCTATATTTGAAGGAGTTGATGGTATTCGCATTTACTACTTCTGAAGGAAGATTGTTCCAGTGGCGGATGACTCGGTTTGAAAAGAAACTCCTTCCGATGTCTGTGTTACATCGACTAGACTGAATGGGTAAACCGTTATTTCTAGTTCTTAGGTTGGTTTGCAGTTCAAAGAATTTGGAGTAATCGACGTTATTGAGTTTTTTCAGATACTTGAAGACTTGAATCATATCCCCTCGCAGGCGTCTTTTCTCCAATGTAAAGAGATTGAGTCGCTTGAGTCGTTCCTCGTACGGTTGAGCCCTTAAGGTTGGTATCATCTTCGTGGCGCGTCGTTGAATCCTTTCCAGTAAATCAATGTCCTTTCTGTAATTAGGAGACCAGAACTGTACTGCATACTCGGGGTACGGTCTTACCATGGAATTATACAAGGATAGCATCACGTCTGGCGTTTTACACTCGAAGTTCCTCACTATGAACCCGAGCATAGTGTTGGCTTTGTTGTATGCTTTTTCACAGTGATTCGCGTGTTTCAGGTCACTGCTGATAGTGACTCTAAGATCCTTTTCCTCCTGCATCGCTTGCAGAGGTTTCCCATTCATGATGTATGTGTGGTTACTATTTCTGGACCCAATGTGCATGACTTTGCATTTGTCAACATTAAAGGACATTTGCCATTTTTCCGACCATTCAATAATGTGATTGAGGTCTTTCTGGATGATTTCGCAGTCGGTCTTTGCGAGGGCCTTTCCACCCACCTTGGATTCATCAGCAAATTTCGATATTGTGGATTTCAGTCCTGATTCGAGGTCGTTGATATATATGATGAAGAGAATGGGTCCCAGCACTGATCCTTGAGGCACTCCACTAGTGACTGGAAGCCAATCGGAAGGCTGTCCGTTTAGTAGTACTCGTTGTTTTCTGCCGGTGAGCCAATCTTTTATCCACGCGATCAGATTGGGTCCAATGCCCGCCGAGTGCAGTTTCTTAAGGAGTCGCTCGTGCGGTACCTTGTCGAAGGCTTTCTGAAAGTCAAGGTATATAACATCACTGGGGATGTGGGCATCCCAGTCCCTATATATACCTTGGAAGAAGTCTAATAAATTCGTTAGGCAGGAGCGCTTGTTTCTGAAGCCATGCTGGGTGTCGGAGGTTACATTATTGTCTTCTAAAAATTTGACAAGTTTGTCTCTAATAATCTTTTCGAGTATTTTTCCTGCCACTGATGTCAAACTTGTGGGCCTGTAGCTTAATGCAACGCTTTTGTCTCCTTTTTTGAAAATCGGTGTTACGTTCGCCATCTTCCAGTCTTCCGGGACCTTGTTCAGTTGAACAGACTGGTTGAATATGTTAGTGAGTGGCTGAAGTATTTGTTGTTTAAGCTCTTTTAATAACCGTTGTGACAAACCGTCAGGTCCTGTTGACTTTTTCGTGTCGAGTTTATCCAAATACTTTTTCACTGCTTGGTCGCATATTGTGTCAATTTCCAGGGGCGTGATTCCCCTCGGCGGGTCGGGGCTCTCGGGAATGGTTTCGATGTCCTCGACTGTGAATACGGATGCGAAGTCTGGCCATCTGTTTACTGTCCTGAGTTACAGCTCCAGTCTCATCTGTTAGGGGACCAATATTGGATTTAACTTTCTTTTTCGATCTGATGTATGTGAAGAATTTTTTTGAGTTTGTTTTGGAAAGAAAGGATGGGAGGTGTTAGGCGAAATGAGAAAAAGAGGATGGAAAGAAGGGAGGAAAGGAGGAAGGAATGGGAGCAACAGAATGGAAGAGAGGAACTGTTTGAGGTGTGAAAAAGAGGAGGAGCGTAAGGAAGAAAAAAGAGGAAGGAAAGGTAGCAGAAGAAAAGAAGAGAAATCGAGAGTGTAGACGGGATTAGCCTTGGGTGAGTGGAGCTGTGGGGGGAGGGGAGGAGGAGGAGGGGAAGAGGAAGGGAAGGGGGAGGGAGAGGGGAGGAAGCGACAGAGGGAAAAGAGAAAACATGGGAGAGAGAAAGAATGAGAAAGAGGGGAAAGTAAATATATAAAGGAAAGAAGGGATCGGAGGAAACCAGAGTAGATATATGTTAAGAAAATAAAGGAAAGCACGAAGAGAAAGCAGGAAGAGGAAGAGAAAGAGAGAGAGGAAAGAGGAAAAGAAGACCGGAAAGGGAACGAAAGAGGAGATAGGGAAAAACAAGATGAATGATGAACGTAGAGGCTGGAGAGAAAGCAGGAAGAGGAAAAGAAAGAGAGAGAGGAAAGAGGAAAAGAAGACCGGAAAGGGAACGAAAGAGGAGATAGAGGAAAACAAAAATGAGTGATGAACGTAAATGGGGGAGAGAAAGCAGGAACGAAAGAGGGAAGGGAAAGAGTGAGAAAAGAGGAAGAGAGGACATAAGAAAGCATTAGTAAATGGAACGAAAGAGAAGATAGAGGAAAACAAGATGAGTGATGAACGTAAATGGGGGAGAGAAAAAACAGGAGACGAAAGAAGGAAGGGAAAGAGAGAGAAGGAAAGAGGAAGAGAAGACATAACACAACATTAGACAAAGGTAACAAAAGAGGAGAGAAAGAGGAAGAAAAAAAACATGAATGATAGAAGATAGGGAATGGGATAAACGTGAATGGGGGAGAGAAAGCAGGAAAGGGAAGAGGAAGAGAGGAAAGAGGAAGAGGAAAGAGGAAGATACAACATAACACAGCGACAGGAAAGGGAACGAAAGAGAGAGAGAGAGAGAGAGAGAGAGAGAGAGAGAGAGAGAGAGAGGAGGCAAAAACCCAAATGACAGAAAGACGGGAATGGGATAAAAGTGAAAAGTCGCGAGAAAACAGGAAAGGGAAGAAGGACGAAAAAAAAAGGAAGAGGAAGAGACGACTCATCACAACAAGAGGAAAGGAAACAAAAGAGGAATGATAAAAGAAAGGGAATGGGCTCAACGTCACTGCCGGTTTAGGAGAGAAAGGAAACAATAGAATGAAAAAAAAAACATGAGTGGGTGGGGCTGGAATGGGCGTGGTGTAGAGTCGCGGGTTGGGAGTGTGAGAAGGGGAAGAGGGGGAAAGAGGAAGAGGAAGGGGAGGAGGGGAAGAGTGGGGAAGAGGAAAAGGGGAATGAAGGGGAGGAGGGGAAGCTAACAGATGGGGAGGAAGGGACAGATGGGCTGCGGCTGTCTGTGGCGGGGAGGACAGACAGCCAGACAGGTGTGGAGAACGGTAATGAAAACAGGTGGAAGGGAAGTGGGTGTATTTGGGCAGGTAGACAACACATAGAGGGACAGGTGTTGGAGGAGGAGGAGGAGGAGGAGGAGGAACAAAGAGGAGGAGGGGCGAGAGAGTGAGGGAGGAGAGAACGTGAGTCAGGACACGGGATGGGGCCGGTAGACAATACAGAGAGAGAGAGAGAGAGAGATGAAGGTGGACCAGGTGGAGAACAGGTGGAGAGGCGCTGGGAGGGGACAGAGTGGAAACATGGGCATGAACGTGGGGTGGGTGTGGGTGAGGCGAGGAAGGGGGAGGAGGGGGAGGGGGAGGGGGAGGAGGAGGAGGAGGAGGGTGTGTGGGTGTCCAGGTTGCATTACGCATTGGCGCTCAGGTGGGAGGAGAAAGGTCATAGGTGATGTGTCTGTGAGTGTGTGTGTGTGTGTGTGTGTGTGTGTGTGTGTGTGTGTGTGTGTGTGTTGTATCATGTGGTCTTTTGTCTCAGCCCCGCCCGACACATACACTCACGCACACGCAACAAGGACACACACACACACACAAACGCACACACACACACACACACACACACACACACACACACACACACACACACACACACACACACACACACACACACACACACACACACACACACACAATAATAATAATAATAATAATAATAATAATAATAATAATAATAATAATAATAATAATAATAATAATAATAATAATAATAACAAAGTTTTCTCGAACAAGATTTCAAGTCGAGAAGTGGAGTAAAAGAAGAAAAGAAAATATGAGAAAACCCAACCGATTGAGAAACCAGGGAGGAAGTATATATGGAGAGAAAAAAATAGGGGGAGGAGGAGGAGGAGGAAGAGGAGGAGGAGGAGGAGCAGAGATAGCAAGTCGTTGAAAGCCATGAAAGAACCGTGGGAGAGGAAGAAAGCCAAGGAGGGAGAGGGGAGGAGAGGAGACGGAGGACGAGACAAAGAAAAAGGGAGAGTGAAAGGAGGGAAGGAGAGGGAGAAGAGTGAAAGTGAAAAGGGAGAGGGGAAGGGAGAAGAGAGAAAGAGGAAAGGAAGACGGGAAAGGAGGAGAGGAGAGGGAGAAGAGAGAAAGAGGAAAGGAAGACGGGAAAGGAGGAGAGAGGGGGAAGAGAAAAAGAGGAAAGGATAAATGGAAAGGAGTAGAGGAGAGGGAGAAGAAAGAAAAAAGGGAAAGAGAAAGGAGGAGAGGAAAGGAAGAAGAGAGAAAGAGGAAAGGGAGAGAGAAAGGAGGAGAGGAAGAAGAAAGGAAGTGAGAGAGGAGGAGAGGAGAGTGGAGAGAGAGATAGAAGAAAGGAAGAGGGGAAGGAGGAGAATAGACGGAGAACACAAAGAAGAAGGAGAAGAGAGAAAGGAAAGAGAGAAAGACGAAAGGGAGAGTGAAAACGAGGAGAGGAGTTGGGAAAGAGAGAAAGATGAAAGAAAGGGAGGAGAGGGGAGGAGGAAAACAAGAAGAGGAGAGGAAAAGAGGAAGACCGAAGGAGGAGCGAATTAGGAGAGAGAGAGAGAGAGAGAGAGAGAGAGAGATTAAGGAAAAGCGCCGAGTCAAAACAAAACTGCCTTCTAAACCTAATTCTGTCCTCTGTGTTTGGGAATTGAGATCGACGACCTTTTTTTCCCACTTTCTCTGTTTTTATCCGGCCTTGAACTGTCTCCTCCGCTCTTAAAGGAGTTAAATCCTGCCTGTAACGTATTCAGATCCTATTATAGTGCCCCCAAGACCCATTTCAGTCACTCGGTATCTATG
This sequence comes from Eriocheir sinensis, assembly GCF_024679095.1. Taxonomy (NCBI): domain Eukaryota; kingdom Metazoa; phylum Arthropoda; class Malacostraca; order Decapoda; family Varunidae; genus Eriocheir; species Eriocheir sinensis. The sequence goes on from NC_066520.1 coordinate 13,386,714, forward strand.
GTAACCGTGTCAGTAGTCCAGGTCCTTTATTATCTCTCTCTCTCTCTCTCTCTCTCTCTCTCTCTCTCTCTCTAACTAACAAGTACTGTTGATACCTTGCAGGAGTTTATCCAGGCCAACATCGTCGCCCCTCCTGCAATTGACGCCTCATCACCCTCCTCACCTGCACTCGATGCCCAGCCACCTTCCGAAGAAGGCACGTCACAGGGAACCGGTAGAGCTGACGCTGAATGCTTCACCCCCGTGAGAGGAGGAGCCAGACCCGCCCCTAGAGCCATTTATCCTACTCATTGCTACAACAGATTTGCCATACTTGAGGAGGAGGACGAGGAACAGAGCACCTTCTTGGTCGGTGACTCTATGATTCGCCATCAGGTGGTTGAATTCTGTGGCAGAGTCCCCCGTCGTAGGCGTAACTACTGTTATCCTGTAGCTGGTGTTGAAGTCATCAAAGCTGCCCTGGAAGTGGTCTCAGCTTAGGCATCTAATGACTCACTCTTTGTTCTCCACACAGGTACAAACGACGTCACCACGACCGGTCTGAGGAACTGCTGGACAAGTACCGTAGGCTCATCCAGCAGTATAAGACTAAATACCCTAATATTTTGATTTCAGGAATTCTACCACGGACATGGGATGAGGGCGACTTCTACAGTAAGGCCTTCAGCCTCAACAACCGCCTGCAGACTCTCTGCGGAGAGCTTGACGTCGAATTCTTTAACGCCTGGAACGATTTCTACGGCCAGAGTAGACTTTAACAAAGGGACGGCATACACCTGTCCCCATCAGGGCAGCCTGATTTGTAAGGCTCCAAAACAACGCCTTACGTAACGCCCGAACAACAAAAAACGACTCTCAGCCACGTCCTTCCATCCCGCCCGTGTAAATAGACACCTCACACCGCAACAGACTCGTAACATTGAACCCTCCAGTACCTCTATTACCAAGCTTCAAGATAACCTAAGAGTCCTTAGTTTCAATGCGCGTAGCCTAAGAAACAAATTTGATGAACTGCGATGTCTTGCTCTGACAGAAAACTTTGACGTAATTGCTATAACCGAAACATTTATCGACACCACTAATATTGATTTAAGTTCCGAATATAACATAGATGGCTACAGATTCTTCAACAATGATCGTGTAAACCGTAGATGTGGTGTCGCCCTTTTTGTCAAAAGCTACTTGCAACCTACTGACAAAACACCAAGAAACAATAACGTTGAACATTTGTGCGTGCGAGTAAACATTGCAAAAGTCAATTTAAATATATCTGTCACTTACAGGCCTCCGGGGCAATCACTTGATGGCGATCTTGAAATGTACAGCGTCTTAAGGCAGTCACTTAATAACAGCGACTCACTGATACTAGGAGACTTTAACCTCCCCCATATCGACTGGGCGACACTGTCGGGTACAGAAGGTGAGTCCCATAGAATGATCGAATTTCTAGAGGAAAATTATCTAAGCCAAATGGTTTCTGAACCAACTCGACAAAATAACATACTTGACCTTGTTATAACGACCCAAGATAACCTAGTCAGTAATGTCACGGTAGGAGAACACCTCGGTTCCTGCGATCATAAACTAGTGCGCGTTGACATTAGAGCTCAAACATCGGTGACTGAAAATAAAGTTAAGGTGCCCAATCTCAAAAGAGCCAACTTCGTAGAAATCCGACGAAAACTAATAGATATGCAACTATCAGATGACGGCAATGCAGAGGACGCCTGGCTAAACTTTAAAAATCACTTACTCACTCAGCAGGACACATTTGTCCCCTTGTGCGAAGCGAAGTACCACTACTAACAGTCCACCTTGGTTTAATAGCGAAATTAAACACTCAGTCAAGGAGAGAAAATTGTCTTACAGGTTAAAGAAAGACCAAAGCACGCCCGAAAACATTAGACTTTACAATGATGCAAGGCGACGAGTAAAAAGATTAGTGCATCAGGCAAAGCGTAGATATGAAGAAAATATTGCAGCCAACTGTAAAAATAATCCGAAATCCTTCTTCAGTTACATAAACAACAGAAAGGCGATCAGAAGTGGAATTGGACCTTTAATAAACAGCGACGGTGCACTAGTGACTGACAGCCAACATGTTGCAAACCTATTAAATAATTACTTTTCCTCGGTGTTTAATAATAACAGTCCTCCCACCACCACCACCAACACCAGTACTAATGTAAATCCCGAGCATGCATTGTCTAACTTTGAAATAAAACCCGATGAAGTCCTTAAAGCCCTCAAATCACTTAAAACAAATAAAAGTCCTGGACCTGATAAAGTATATCCAACTCTGCTGAAAGAAACAAAGAGCGAAATACTCTCCTCCCTCACAACCGTATTCAATATGTCCTTGCGACAAGGCATTGTCCCTTCAGATTGGAAAAAGGCTAACGTGACACCGATTTTTAAGAAAGGAGACAAAAAAGTACCAGGTAATTACAGGCCCATTAGTCTAACTTCGGTTGTAGGTAAGCTACTTGAGGCATAATTAGAGACAAAATTGTGAGTTACCTTGAAAGCCACTCATTAATTGGGGACTCACAACATGGCTTCCGAAACAAAAGATCCTGCCTATCAAATCTATTAACCTTTATAACGACCTCTTCACTGTTTATGACGTAACCAAATCACTGGACGTAGTCTATCTTGATTTCAGAAAGCGTTTGATAAAGTCCCGCATCATAAATTACTTTACAAATTCAAACAAATAGGTATTGACGGTCAGGTAAACCCATGGATCGCGAATTGGTTGAGCAACCGACAACCAAGAGTAGTGATTGACGGTTTTACCTCAGAGTGGGCGCCTGTCACTAGTGGCGTCCTCAGGGCTCGGTTCTTGGCCCAGTGCTCTTCATTATTTACATCAACGACGTGGATGTTGGACTCAATAACCGCATTAGTAAATTTGCAGACGACACAAAGATTGGTAACTCGATTCTCACTGACGAAGACAGGCAAAGCCTCCAAGAGGATTTGCACAAAATTTCAGCTTGGTCGGATAGATGGGAGATGCCCTTTAACGTAGACAAGTGCCAGGTCCTTCAAGTTGGAACGAGGAATAAAAAGTTTGATTACGAAATGCGCGGCGTTAAACTCAAAAGAGTTCAATGCGTCAAGGACTTGGGGGTCAAAATCGCGTCAAACCTCAAATTCTCACAGCAATGCATCGATGCAGCAAATAAAGCGAACAGAATGTTGGGCTTCATTAAAAGAAACCTTTTATTTAAGAATAAAGATGTAATACTCCCGCTCTACAACAGTTTAGTCAGACCCCACTTGGAATATGCGGTACAGTTTTGGTCTCCCCACCATGCAAAGGATATTGCTAAATTAGAAGGTGTTCAGCGTCGGGCAACGAAAATTATCCCTTCCTTGTGCAAAAAATCCTACGAAGAAAGGCTTTCTACCCTTAACATGTTCTCTCTTGAGAAACGTCGCCTCCGAGGAAAACTGATCGAATGTTTTAAAATACTTAATGGTTTCACGAATGTAGACAGATCAACATTGTTTATGATCGATGACACTTTGCGCACGAGGAACAATGGCGTAAAACTCAGATGTAGACAAGTAAATTCAGACTGCACCAAATTTTTCTTCACCAACGTTGTAGTGCGAGAATGGAATAAGCTCCCATCATCAGTGGTCCAGTGTAACACGATTGACTCCTTCAAAAATAAGCTCGACCGTCACTTCCTTCAACTTAATATCAACTAGAGTAGAAATGCAACGTTTTGGAGTCTTCTGATTAATGTAAAATCACTTAGGTTTAAGGACAGACCACCAAGTCTGGACCATGGGGTCTGTGTGGTCTGATTTTCTATGTAAATCTATGTAAATCTCTCTCGTCCCCCTTACTTTATTTCCTGTATTTTTCTCTAGTTTCTTTTTTTCTAAGTTTTCCTTCTCATTCTGTTGCCTTCTAATTCATATTCACACTCTCCCAATCCCTTACATTTCTGCTTTCTTTCCTCTCTCTCTCCTCTCCTCCCTTCCATCATTCAATATTCTTTTTCTTAAGAGAGAAAGAGAAAAGGAAGATGGGAAAAGAGGAGAGGAGAGGAGGAAGAGAGAAAGAGGAAAGGAAGAGAGGAAAGGAGAAGAGGAGAGGGAGAAGAAAGAAAAAAGGGAAAGAGAAAGGAGGAGAGGAAAGGAAGAAGAGAGAAAGAGGAAAGGGAGAGAGAAAATGCTTCGCTTCTCATCCCGTTCCCAGCTAATGCATAACACCCTTTCACACTCTCTTAATCCCTTGTGTTCCTCATTATATTCCATGGTTCCCTCCATTCCCCTCCCTTCCATTATCTAATTATTTTCTTCTCTCTTTTCATTAAGCCTACCGTTATCTCATAATGCATATGCCCTTTCACACTCTCTTAATCTTTTATAATTCTCATACTCTTTCACATTCTAATCCTTTGTATTTCACACCTACCCATTTCATGCTCTCCCAATCCCTTATAATCCCCATACCTACATTTTTACACTTCTATGCACTAATCTTTCCCATACCTACTCTTTCACAGTTCTCTAATCCCTTATATTTTTCATTTCCTATCCCCTTTCACACTCCCAATCCCTTATATTCCTCATGCCTAGCTCGCTTCACACTCCCGATCCCTTCTCCTTCACTCCCAATCCCTTAACGTAGGATCCCCTGCATTGGCGTGGGTGGAGGAGGCGGGGGAAGAAAATCCTGTAAGCTTGCATACCTTGAACCACCACCACCACCACCACCTCCATGACCACCACCACCACCACCGCCGCAGACCAACCGACTAAACCCACCCTGAGGGGAGGAAGGAAAAGGCAGGGTGAGGCTTGGTGGAAGGTAAGTCTTGCCCCCCTTCCCCCCTCGCCCCCTCGCCCCCCACAACGTTCACTCTGGCACTCCCCCCCATGGGTCTACATGTTTCATCCTTGTTGCTTAGAAACTCTCAAAACACGTGAGGGTGATTGATAGAGGGAGTGAGAGCCTCGTGGAAAGCAACAGCGGCCCCTTGCCAACGCTGCGGCCGTGGTGATGACAGTGGTGGTGGTGGTGGTGGTGGTGGTGGGTCTGATCAAGGAGGGGTCTAGTGAGGGGGTCTTAGAAGTAGGGGGTAGGGGGGGGGGGCTAAATTTGTCTGTAGTAAGTCGTAATGCCCCTAACGAACTATTCAGCTTGCCTAAAAGTGTTGTATTTTCTTACTGTCAGAATTCCATAAAAAGGGATCTAATTTTTTTATCGGGATATCTAGGCACTGTGAGGGGGGAGGAGTGACACTGGTAGGGGTGGTGGAGGGGTTGGACAGTGGTGGTGGTAGTGGTATTTGTGGTAGGGGTGGTGAAGGGAGTGGAACAGTAGTCGTGGTGTTAGTGTTTGGGATAGTGGTGTACAGAGGTAATGATTGTGTTGGTAGGGGTGGTGGAGGGGGTGGAAGGGGGGTGGACAGTGGTAGGGGTAGTGGTATTTGTGGTAGGGGTGGTGAGGAGGGGGGAACAGTACTCGTGGTGTTAGTGTTTGGGATAGTGGTGTACAGGGGTAGTGATTGTGGTGGTAGGGGTGGTGGAGGGGGTGGGAGGGGGTGGACAGTGGTAGTGGTAGTGATATTTGTGGTAGGGGTGGTGAAGGGAGTGGAACAGTAGTCGTGGTGTTAGTGTTTGGGATAGTGGTGTTTAGTGGTAGTGATTGTGTTGGTAGGGGTGGTGGAGGGGGTGGGAGGGAGTGGACAGTGGTAGTGGTAGTGGTATTTGTGGTAGGGGTGGTGAGGAGGGGGGAACAGTAGTCGTGGTGTTAGTGTTTGGGATAGTGGTGTTTAGTGGTAGTGATTGTGTTGGTGGGGGTGGTGGTGGAAGGGGACGCAGTGGTGGTGGTTGTGGGAGGGGGGGAAGTGGTGGTGATGGCGGTAGGGGGGGGGGCAGTGGTGGTGTAAGGGGGATCAGTGGTGGTGGTGGTGGTAGTGGTGGTAGTGCCAGATACAGCAGACCTCCAACCTCAGTCAGTGCCATGCCAAAACAAAAAGAAACCACAAAAAAACTATACTCGCAGAACCAATCGTGTGCGTACAGAAGCAAGGCATAGAAGGGCTTCCTGTACCCCATCCTTCCTTCTTCGGGGTTACTTAAAATAGCCCTTCACTGACTGATTTACTGACTCGGACTGATTCTAATAGCCCTTCACTGACTGACTTACAGACTCGGACTGATTCTAATAGCCCTTCACTGACTGACTTACTGACTCGACTGATTCTAATAGCCCTTCACTGACTGACTTACTGACTCGGACTGATTCTAATAGCCCTTCACTGACTGACTTACTGACTCGACTGATTCTAATAGCCCTTCACTGACTGACTTACTGACTCGACTGATTCTGGTTGGTATTCTCAAACGCATTCGCCTCTCACATTAACTATTTCCAAAGGCCAAAAAAGACATCAATCGGGCTCTCATGAGTGTTACTAAGGTTCATGGTACAGAGGAAGGGCCAAACTACCACCATGGTCATTAAACTACCCATGGAAATGCTTAGAATTCCTACGAAAAAAGTGTCAGATATGTGTACCTCCCTCCTTGGACGCTGAAATGTTTAAAAGGAGATCAGTCGGGTTCTCATGTGTTCTTTTAGGTTCATGGTTCAGAAGAAGGGCCAAACTACCACCATGGTCATTAAACTACCCATGGAAATGCTTAGAACTCCTACGAAAAGAATGTGAAATATGTGTACCTACCTTCTTGGACAGCCGAAATGTTTGAAAAGAGATCAGTCGGGCTCTCATGAGTGTTACTAAGGTTCATGGTACAGAGGAAGGTTCAGACTACCACCTGGGTCATTAAACTACCTATGGAAATGCTTAGAACTCCTACGAAAAGAATGTGAAATATGTGTACCTACCTTCTTGGACAGCCGAAATGTTTGAAAAGAGATCAGTCGGGCTCTCATGAGTGTTACTAAGGTTCATGGTACAGAGGAAGGTTCAGACTACCACCTGGGTCATTAAACTACCTATGGAAATGCTTAGAACTCCTACGAAAAGAGTGTGAAATATGTATATCTCCCTCCTTGGACAGCCGAAATGAGTGTTACTAAGGTTCATGGTACAGAGGAAGGTCCAAACTACCACCAAGGTCATTAAACTATCCAAGGAAATGCTTAGAACTCCTATGAAAAGAGTGTCGAATATGTGTATCTCCCTCCTTGGACAGGCGAAATGAGTGTTACTAAGGTTCATGGTACAGAGGAAGGTTCAAACTACCACCAAGGTCATTAAACTATCCAAGGAAATGCCCGAAACTCCTACGATAACCTTGTCAGATATGTGTGCCTCCCTTGGGCGCCGAAATGTTTAAGAAGGCCCCGAACCTGCCTCACCGCGGGACCATAAATTGTGTACTGCGGCGCTACACTTTCATCGCCTTCTCTTCTTCTTTAGCTCTCTGTCTCCCCCTTTTTCCTTCCGGCCTTGCACGCGAGTTTATTTTCTGTTTCTCTTTTCACTTTCTCGTCGTCGCCGGCTTCGTGTGTGTGTGTGTGTGTGTGTGTGTGTGTGTGTGTGTGCTGCCGGCGACTCTCGAACTTGATTTCTCCCGATACAAAAAAAAAAAAAAATGCACCCGACTACTCAACGCCACCACGATATTACTATTGAGAGAGAGAGAGAGAGAGAGAGAGAGAGAGAGAGAGAGAGAGAGAGAGAGAGAGAGAGAGACCCAAACACCTCGGACAATAAAACAAAACATACCCGTACTAGACACATTTAACACACACACACACACACACACACACACACACACCTGTCGAGAGAGAGAGAGAGAGAGAGAGAGAGAGAGAGAGAGAGAGAGAGAGAGAGAGAGAGAGAGAGAATTTACCCATTATATCCTGTGTGTGTGTGTGTGTGTGTGTGTGTGTGTATGTGTGTGTGTGTAAACGTGTGTACGTATACCCAGAGTCTCAAGCCCTCGAGCAAATCCAGTTAGCTGACTCTCTCCTCCTCCTCCTCCTCCTCCTCCATCTTGCTACTCCTCCTCCTCCTCCTCCTCATTTTCCCTTGGGCGTATCTGACCCACAACCACCACCTCTTCCTCTTCCTCCTCTTGTTACCCCTCCTCTTGTACTCCTCCTCCTCCTCTTCCTCTTCTTCCTCCTCCTCCTCCACCACCACCATCACCACCTCACCCCTACATGTCCTCCTCGGTAAACTCGTCGCCAGCTCGCCCAGACAGACGCCTCTCCTCCCTCCCTCTCTTCCTCCTCCTCCTCTTCCTCCTCCTCCTCCCCGGCGTCGGCTTTTAGGGGTGGATCTACGCCTTGCAGGAGCGATTCGTTGGCGTGGAAATAATCGACGGAGCTCCCTTTTTATATTCGTGAGTCTTGGTACTTTTTCAGGGTCCCGTTTCAGCTGCCTTAATCCGGGTTACGTACTGGCGGGTGTATTAATCTGTTACGTACCGTGTCTCGCTGTGGATGTGAAGTCATGCGGGAAGAGGAGGAGGAGGAGGAGGAGGTGGAGGAGGAGCGTTCGTTGTCCCTCCCGTTGCAAGTTGTTTAATTGAGTTCGTGGTGCGTCGCTGCTTTCCCGTATCTCGGCTTTAACGACGGCTTTGTGTGTGTGTGTGTGTGTGTGTGTGTGTGTGTGTGTGTGTTTACCCAGTCGCCCTTACCCAGCAGTTTCTTTTCTTCCTTCTTTTCAGGAGTCTAGGGGAACGAGGAACCAAGGAAGTAATATGACCACCATGTCCTTTCCCGACAGTTGTCAAAATTACCATGTAAGAAACCGCTACTACTACTACTACTACTACTACTACTACTGCTGCTACTACTGCGATATTTTTTTTTCAATGATACCTCCACCCATGTTTATTTTCCCGACACATAATCATGGAGACACGTAATCATGGAGAGCTACTACTGCTACTACTACTACTACTACTACTACTACTACTACTACTTCTACTTCCGTCGTTACTGATAATTACTGCGGCTTCTGTTACATCCTCTTACTGATATGACCGGTGCTTCTGCTTTACTACTTTACTGCTACTACTACTACTACTACTACTACTACTACTACTGCAACTGCCTCTTATACTGCTACAGGCTTTACCGTTATTCCTGCTCCTGCTGCTGCTGTTGCTGTTGTTACTAATCCTCACTCTGCTGGTGGTGGTTTTCATCCTCCCGCTTACCACTGCTGTTTCTGCTATTAACACTTGCTATAACCGGGCTTAACAGTTACCTCTGCTACTACTGCTGAGCTTACTGCTGTTGTTATCCCTTCATGGTGTTTATTTTGATTATTGTATGCTACTACTACTACTACTACTACTACTACTACTACTACTACTACTACTACTACTACTACTGCTACTACTACTACTACTACTACTACTACTACTACTACTACTACTACTACTAAGGGAGGGAGTAGAGTGTATCACGGACTTAAATATATTCTAATGACAACACCAACCAGTCACCACCACAACCACCACCACCATTACCACCACCACCACTACCATCATCACCACTACTACTACCATCACCGTCACCATCATCACCACTACTACTACCATCACCGTCACCATCACCACCACCACCACCAACATCACCACCATCCTTACACCTACCAGTAACATCACTATCACACCACCACCACCACCACCACCGTCATTACCAAACTTCCTATCACCACTCCACAACTTCACTACCACCGGAAATTCCAGTCGCCACGTCGTTTATAGACGCAGGAAGCCGCTGGACAGTGGAGGAGGAAGAGGAGGAGGAGGAGGAGGAGGAGGAAGGGATGAGGAGGACTTGTTCCCACATTGCAGGATACATATTGGGCGAGGACAAATAGAAGAAAAAGAAGAAGAAGATGATGATGATGATGATGGAGAAGAACAAGAACAAGAACAAGAGAGAAATAAGTAAAAGAAGAAGAGGAAGAATAAAAGAACAAAAAAGGAATAATAATAATGACAAAAAACAATGAGAATAAAAATAATGAGACAGAGGAAGAAGAAAAAAATAAGAAAAAGGAGAAAAGGGAGAATAAATGAGACTGGAGAGGAATAACAATAAAAACAATGAGAAAAATAATAATAATAATAATAATGATAAGAAAAAGGAGGAAGAAGGAAAAGCAGAAAAAAGACAAGAGGCAGAAAAGAAGAAATGAGAATGAGGAAGAAAAGAAGGAGGAAGATGAATACAGAACGGGGAACAAAGCAATAGAACGAGAAGGTCACATCCAAGCTATGTAGGGCACTTTTGTGATGTCCTAAGGCACTGTAGGGACGGCATTCACGGACATAAAGGGAGCTCATAACGGGCCTTGCTGCCACTAATGGACACACAAAGCTTTAGATTGCCATTATGCCTTCTTGGGCCGTTTAGATAATCTCATAATGACTTGTCTTACATCTCGGAACGTTCCCACCCTGTTACGTAAGTTCTCTTGGGTTCCCTGATGTGCCTTTTGTGTTTTAATTACTCTTTCGTCAGATTTAT
>NC_066520.1:13402208-13457208 GCF_024679095.1 Eriocheir sinensis
GCTTCCCTCGTCCATGCGGGGCGGGGAGCAGCGCGGCGGGCCCCCCAGTCCACCTCAGGCACGCGGGGAGCCATGACGTCCACGGAGAAGCTCTCGAGGCGCTATGACTCCCGGGACAATTTTCACGGCGGCTCGGACGGCGGGAAGTACGGCGGCAAGGAGTCCAAGTACGACGAGCCGCCCCACTCGCGGCTATTCATCGTGTGCGGCAAGTCCATCACGGAGGAGGACTTCCGCGAGAGTTTCTCCAAGCACGGGACCATCGAGGAGATCTGGGTGGTCAAGGACAGGAACACGGAGGAGCCCAAAGGTAGATACAGTAATTAGGAGCTCCAGGTGTGTGGGAGTGTGTGTTCCAGGTGTGCCAGGTGCTTGTGTTCAGGTGTCTCATTTTTTTTATTTATTTTTTTACTCTGGCGGCTTCTCAAGGGGCGTTTCTCCTTCCCACCCCCTAAAAAAAAGAAAGAAAACAAGCTTCAGGTGTGTGTGTGGGGTGTTCCAGGTGTGTGTGTGTGTGGGGTCCACGGGGGAAGATCAGCTTCTTTTTGTTTATTTTATTCTCAGAAAGCTTCTCAAAGGGCACCTCTCCTTCAATCCCCTAAAAAAATATATAAAAAAACGAGGAAACGAAAAGCAAGCAAGGCCATAACAAAAATCCCGCTCAGTGTTTTTTTTATCTTTTTTTTTTCTACCATACATAAGGAGGCAGACTGCTCAGAGGACGCCCCTCCAAATGAAAGAAAAGAAAAGGAAACAAAAGACAGTTAATTAAACAAGCCCACAAAAAGATCCGCTCCGTGTTGTATTTTTATTTATTTTATTTTATTTTTTCATTTATTTGGGCGAGCGAGTGTATGTTCTCGGGAAGATTCAAGAAGCAATGATGGTGTCTGTGGTGTTTCGTGCTGTTTTGGTCATGTGATGGTGTGTATGTGTCCGTCTGTGTGTGTTCTGTGGTGTTTTCTGCTCCCCCGTCTCCCACTTCATCCTCCAGCGCCCCAAGGGAAAGTTTTGAGGGCGCAAGATTCCACCCGACACTTTCCTTCTTTTCCAATCGATTTTATGCTTATTTACCGTTATGGCTTGTGTCCAGAATGTCCCTTTGTGGTGTTCCCTCGACCTTGCTTTATTAACTACCCTTCCCGAGAGGCTAGGGACGGCAGGGGGTAAAACTGTGACTGAAAACCTTTGCATTCCTTCACTTCCTTTCTCCACCTTAGCCGCGGGAATGAATGACTGTGTATCCCGACTCGTAACTTGTGTCTGTGGGAGGTTATCTAGTGGTGAGGCAGGCGTGTGGGAGTGCTGGTAGGGCGTGGGGATGCCTTCATGTCTCCCAGGGGCCTACACGTCAGCCTACCTTGTGCAGGGCCTGCTAAAGGGACGTTGACCTCCCTCCCGTGCCTGACCACAACTAGCTGTGACAGGTGTTGCATAGGCTGTGGCTCTTCCTGCGTTTATTAAGTCGTCCTGCCTTGATTGTTGACTCAGGTGACCTTACCCTTGACAGCTTGGCCAGGTCAGATAGGGAGGAGGGAAAGCCCAAAGCTGTTCATCATTCTGCCAGTCTGTCCACCATAGTAGTTACTTTTTTTCCACCTCCTGTTTGTCTAGGCCAGAATATCAAGTCATTTCTAGTTACAACTGGCTCTGGATTGAATCACATTTTACCACATATAAATGATTTCATACTTTAACTAACAAGCTCCTGTGACTTATCTTAGATCTGATTTCTGGTCAAGCAAAACACTGTGTTGACACTAACAAGTCTTAATGAGGTATTACCATGCAGTGTAATGCACAGCAACAGTTACTTATGTGCAGCCTTACTACGCACATGTTAGATATAGTTTTTGGGCACACCCTCCAGCTTTGAGTGTGCCAAGAATACCTGAATGCATGTGTGTGTAACAGTGGCATAATCATGATGGCAAAGATCTTAACAGTTTCCTTCTATACTTGCATGATTTACACACTTCCTCTTCCATCATTAATTATCATTCTGCCTCATTGCCCAGGGACAGTTCATAAAGCATCAGAAAGCCATTCCTTCTTTCTCAGATGTTTTCTACTTCATATTTTTTAGGTTGTATCCTCTTGTTGCATGTGTATCAATTAGAACTATGCTATCCCCCCATTTATCACCCTTTATCTTGGAAACCTCAGTCGTTGCCTTTTCTCTTACTAAGCACAGTCAAGCTTGGCTATTTTATACGGTATGAATGAACTTTAAGGATATTCTTTTTAATTTAGCTAGTAAAGTAATGAGTTTTGGTACACTTACAAGGGAGGAAGTTATATTAGATAGAATTCAAATAGATAGATGCAGCCTTCATGCTTGTTAATATTGAGGTATGACAAGTAGATTTATTTCTATTTCTTATATAGTTGCTGCGGTCATAAGGCCACTCATATTATCATAGTTCTGGACCCATGGCGCAAGTCCAGATGGCTATTATTAGAAGAGTTTTATGGATAATGGTAGTTCTCCATATTATTTTCATTTTTACATATGATGTCAAAATTTCAATATTCTAATCTATAACTATTCCAGTATCTTACTAGGACTAATATTCAGTGTCATAACACAGATATCTTTAGCTTAGGATGTCTTGTAATCATTGACGAGCTGCTTACCGCAAGACAACATTAAGCTGATGATTTACGTAAAATCACTAAAAAGAACTTAGGACTTGGAGCACTGCCTTGAGGAACTCCAGTCTATTGATAAGTAAATGAAGGGATAAATGTAAAGTGGAGAGCATACACTAAACTTCACCTTGAGATCTGTGCTCATCACCTTCTCCTTGCCCCTTGAGCCTGTGGTCGGTAAGAACTCGTTGCCTTGAGACACGGCGTAGGTGTGACATCCGGAGTGAGGGGGTCGTGCCTTGGGGTTCACATGGCATGAGAATGGCCTTCAGTGTGGTGTAGGCTTCCCAGATACAGCACAGCATCCCACCAACACTTAGACGAGCACTCAGTTGTAGCTCATAGTCAAGGAATAAAGGTGGCTTAGTTGTTCGCCAAAGCACTTCTTGGGTTGCGTCTCGTTCACACCAATAGTGATGCAAGGTGACGGGTGGGAAATTACTCTTAAGTGTATGGGAAATTGTCTTGAAGTAAGTTCTCCCACAGTGGTGTAGTGGTTGAGTGGTTGCAACAGAAAGGACTTGAGTTATATCCTGGGAGAAAGGCTGCTCAGAATGATGTAAAGAATGAGGAAAGTATGTTTGTGCTTGATGGGGAGGCTCGCTCAAAGAGGTGAAAAGAGTCGGTAAATATCTGCAGGAGGGTGGAAGGCTGCCTGGTGAATGGGAGGTGACATGATCAGCATCTGGCATTGTGCTGTGTTCTGTGGGTTGTTTTGTGAGAGGCTTCAGCTCTGGGCTCTTTAATAATGAATAATCATGCTTTGTATTGTGCTACTACTTCCATATTCAGTTTCTCATCAATTAAAATCTCACTTCCTCCTTTACCCATGTGAATTAATTGGTTTACAAGAAATGTCACCCTTAGCTAATGCTTTGTCCCACCTGCCAAATGATTCAAAGGGAGAAATAAGCATGTGGAGGCACATAGGTTATAGGTAAAAGCAATGTGATAATAATAAGAATGATGATAATAATTGAATTATATTGATAAATGGTAATAATAATTGCTAATGTAACTAAACATATGAAGAAATGCTTTATTGTGACTGAAAGATATAACTAGCATAAAAATGCTGTCACCACAACTATTTTCTGTCATTACAAACACTTGTGAATGAGTAATACTGTGTGTGTGTGTGTGTGTGTGTGTATATATATCTACCTAGATGTTTGCACCTACTACCCAATTGTAATATACAGGAAATGAGGTATGCTCGTGGGGTCCATCTCTGACTTAGTTGGTCAAACTCAGCTTTAAACTCATTTAAGTTTTTAGATTGAACATCCTCTTTGTCCAGGTTGTTCCGCTGTTCAATGCATCCATCAGGAAAGCTGTATTTCTTGACGTGTGCTTAGAAATGCTATACAGTGTTACCACTTATTGTGTCTCCCGTCCATAGGCTGGACTACGTACTGAAGTGGACAATGCAAGTGTGAAAAAGAGAGTTTGGAAGAAGCTGCTATGGGTCTGCCATAAAAAGACTCATTCCAAACAAAAAATTTCTGGTCTATAAATCATATACAGTACCGTACTTCATTTTCAAACCCTAGAGAAATATGGAATGTACACACTTTAGTATGATAGCCCAGACAAGCCCAGGCCTGATGTAAAGTGGTTGTCATTGGTTGTGGGTTTGCTCAGCAGATTGAAAGACCTATATCAAAAGAGTCACATCAGTGCTTGTGAACTTGAGTCTGAGAAAAGCAAGAAAACCCTCCAGGCAAGGGAACAATAATGTAATAAGAATTCACGAGGTTAATGTTAGCTTGCAAAAAGTTGTGTGTGTGTGTGTGTGTGTGTGAAGTCATTGCCATGTTGGGTAAACAGGAAGGAACAAGATTTCATAAATTAATATAGATAGATAAATATATACTATCACTTTGCATAGGTATATGGTGTTTGCATGCCACTATAATCATGTGTTTGCAAGGTGTTGCTGTGGCATGATTCTTTTCTTCTCACCTGTACCTACTATTTACTTTCTACATTTAGTGTTCCCTGTTGTAGGAATTTTTTGTCAGCAACATTATAAAACTGTTCTATGTGGGTATTACCTTTGTGAACAGTATAGTTACTTTCACTTACCTCTCACTTCCCATGGTTGTTTGTTTCAAATCATCAATTGCATGGGCATGCTGGTGGTGGGAGTCAGGAAGTGGCTTCAGATTGCTTTCCCACACCCTTCAGGTCTTGCACAACACACTCTTCATAACGTGATACAAAGCCACATGTGTGCTTGGGTAGGAAACTGATTGGGAGCTGTAAGAGGAAGGCAGGGAGAGAATTTGAATAGCTTCACTAACCCTTGAGGGAAATGTCTTCTGTCGTAGAGGTGATTTGTGAAAAGGTCCCTGTCTCGTTCCCATATGTGCCTCTCTCTTTGAAGCTGCACAGCCTTGGTTTGGGGTAGGAGAGCAAGGAGGGAGGACACATGTAGGGAAATATCTAAAATCAGAAAGATAAGAATAAGTTGCAGTTGCTATGTTGATGTTTATGAGGACATTGTGTAACTTATGTTTAAATATTTTCTGTGGTATTCCTTCCACCACTGACTTGTGCCAATTTCCTGGTATACTAGGAAGGGCAGTGATTACATCTGCTTTAACATGCACACACAAAAGCCAGTAATTTATAAAGGGGATGTAGAATAGCGACAACAAATCTATATCGCATCAGGTGGATATAATTACCCTGACAGTGAAAAATGTTTATTGAGGCATGACAACCACCATTGCATGTGGGAGGCACGTCTGCTGCCAGCATTATGATCACAGCCATTAGGAACACAGATAGTAGGGGGCAGGTGGTGGTGGCGGCAGAGGGTGCGAACGGAGCTCACTGGCAGCCAAGTATCATGTCTCCTCTGCTCTGCCTCACATTAGCCCTGGAGAGTGACTCATGGGCAGACTTGTTGTCCATCACATGTATTTTTAGTTGCACATGAATCCATTGTGGTTGAGTAGAAAGCAAAAATGGTTAATGGGGAGTAGAGAAGGAGGATGGTGTACTAATTATTTAAAGTGTATCAAGATTTTAAGCAGTGCATGCATACTTTTTATTTAAATTTGAATAGGTATGTAATTAAACACTTTCACTGACTTTATTTCATGGCCTTTGCTGTTTCTTTTGTTTGGTCTTGTGAAGTTAAATGAAAATGAAGGTAATTTGCAGTGTTAAACCTTTATGGACTCTTCACTGCAGTTTTCCTGATATATATATATATATATATATATATATATATATATATATATATATATATATATATATATATATATATATATATATATATATATATATATATATATATATATATATATATATATTATATATATATATATATATATATATATATATATATATATATATATATATATATTTATTTATATATATAAATTTGAATTAGATGCTTGTTTATACTTAAGTTGTAAATCTGGATCTGGATTTATGATGCACAGGGCACCCATACAGGTGCATAACACGCATATTTGTGTTGGCCGTTGGGGGGATGGGGGAGCAGAGTGTGCAGGTGAGGGAAGTGAATCAAGTGTAATTGTTAGTGTTGGTGTGTTGTGGTGACAAGTGAGTGTGTATTTGTTTTCTGAATGAGTCTATTGTTCTGCAGTCTAAAATCTGATGAGGGAGGCTGTTCCAGTCATGTATGGTGCGTGGAAAGTATGAGTGCTTGTATGCATCAGTGTTAGTGTGATATGTTTGGTATTTATGGATGTGTGTGTTATGAGTACGTTGACTGTTTGGGTTGTGTAGGTATGTTTGTGGGTCAATGTCAATGTGAGTGTTTGTGATCTTGTACATAAGTGTAAGTCTGTGTGCTTGTCTGCGTAAGTGAAGAGGTTCCATGTTTATCTGTTGTTTGATCCGTGTTGTGATGGCAGGCATTCGAGTGTAATTGTTTGTAATGAACCTAGCCACCTTGGTGTTGATTTGTTCTAACCTATCAATGTTTCTGTGTGTGTGTAAGGATCCCACACCGTGAAGCAGTATTCAAGTGTTGGTCTCACAAGTGTGTCATAAGCTATGTGTTTTATATCAGGTGTGCAGTTTTGTAAATTCCTCCTCAGGATCCCCAGAGTTCGGTTGACTGTGGCACTGATGTGGTCCATGTGAGTGTTGAATTTTAGGTTAGTGGAGAGGTGGACACCAAGATACTTGTGTGGTTGGACTGATTCTAGTTCTGAATTATGGAGAGTGTAAGTGTGATGGATGGGGTTGTGAGCTCTGGTGAATCTTAATAGTAATGTGACAGCTAATAAGACAGGATCAGGGCACTACTAGGACATTGCATAACACTTTGGTAATTTTTATATTTTTATATGGTGATTGTAATTATAACTGCTGTTCTCCCACTGATGACGTATGATGCCTCTTCTAGCCACCCACCTAGTTTTATGGGTTATTTTGTGATGCCCATTTAATCAAAGTATCAAAATATTAAGTTGTGTGTGATGTGTACTGTATAACGCTATGGAGGGATTAGCAGTAAGGATAGTTTGTATACAGTACCTACTCACAAGAATATACTAAGTTATCAGTATATTCTTGACATAATTATTTTGCCAAATGCACACCATGCCTGAAAGAAGACCATTTGTTTTGAAGCTGTTTAGTTTTCATATACATGTATCTTTAAAGTGAGTATATGGTCCAGATATAAGCTGTGTAATTTGAAGTGTAATGCCAGTGGTGCCTGACAAGAACTGGGGACATGAGGCTTGGCTGGGGTGCCATTGGAGCCCACCCAATAACCTCCCGTGCTGGCCCTCACATCGCCAAAGAGGGACAGCGTTTAGTGTATGTGTGTGTGTGTGTGTGTGTGTGTGTGTGTGTTTGCTGCAGATGCCAACACATAACACCTCCCTCCTTCTGCCTTGATGCTACTCCATTTAGTGTTTTGATGTCTTTTTATGTATTGTGGTGCCCCATGTTCCTTATTTCTTGGTGTTCAGATGTGCTTGTGTCCCCTCTCTCTCTCTCTCTCTCTCTCTCTCTCTCTCTCTCTCTCTCTCTCTCTCTCTCTCTCTCTCTCTCTCTCTCTGTGTGTGTGTGACCCTAAGAGGTCATGTTTTACATTGCTAAATAGCCAACGTATATGTTTTGGTGCTCAGGAACAGTACAGGTATATATTATGACACATTATTGCATTTTAAAGTACAGGAAACTCTAAGGACCCAGCACGCCCCATTAGGCTGTTTTCACTTTTACACACACACACACACACACACAGTGTCTGCAACGAGTTTTTGTTAGCAATGATGGATTTTGATTGCATTATGGCTGAACATTTACTTTGACAGATACCTTCATGGTGTTGATTGTTGTGCATGTACGGTATAACTTCCTGTCTTGTGGCATTTCCTGGAGCTACCTTTATCCTCCTGCTGATGTTTTTCTTCCAACCATGAAGTGAATCACAATTCTTAGGGTTTTCTGTTGTAATTTTACATGTCTGCAAAACATTGATGTGCACTTACTAAAGGGTAGCAGTGAGGCTTTCACAACATGGTGTCTGTTGTTTAATCAAAACTTTACTTGGAGGACCTGTAGAGGCATCTGCCCAGGGTAGCAAAGTTCTAACTCCATTATGATTAGAGCTCTTTCTTAATAAGTACTATTAGTCCTTATATATTTGAAGGCTTCATGTAAGGCTTATTGATTCATATATATATATATATATATATATATATATATATATATATATATATATATATATATATATATATATATATATATACACACACATATTAATGTACCTTTAAAGCTAGTATATTGTACTGCATACATCACTTATTAATTGTAAGGGTCAAATGAATAATATTACTAATATATGAATATTCTTTTAGATTTGCTTATGGAAAGTTGGTGCTCTTCATATTGCATTTCAGATGAATGTACTTTCTGTACATTTTTTTGCTACTAAATAGTTACTGCCTAATGTACTATACATGCTCTACGGGCAGAGCTGCATCAGAAGTCTGTTGAAGGGTGTTTGCGTACATGAAGTGTCTCAGGATTTCCATTTAAGAGATGAGCAGTATTTTCAGGCCTGACCTTTATGAAGTCCCATAAGAAAGGTTAATTCCTTTTGTCTCTTTTCAGGTGTGACATATATTAAGTTCTCTAAAACATCTGAAGCAGCGACTGCAATGGAAGAGATGAATGGGCGGTGTATTGGAGGCCACCCAAGACCCCTCAAGGTTCTCATCGCACACAGGTATGTTGGTAATTGCCAAGGACACTAACTCTGAGGCAAAAATACAATTTGTTACACTCACAGAGCTCCTCTGAGTCTTCCTCTTTGTATCTCACTGTTGTCACTGTTTGGGTGAAGTGTTAATGAATTTGCTTCCCTTTGATTAATTGGTCCATTAAATGTGGCCATTAGTGTCCTGCTTATTGCTGCTATCCTTGCTTTCATTGTAGTTTTGTTTATTGCACCATAAGTTTTGAGCAGTAATGTGTCACTTATTTTGGTGAGGTGTTGCAGTTTCAGGCACAGGAAATGTGTGTTTTCGATAATGTCTATTAGACTACTGCCATACCTGTCTTTGGTGGTTGTTCTTGGATCTGGATGGAAAAATAACTGACTATAAAGAATGTTCTTATTTATTAATGGAAGCATTTGACATTATTATAAAAGTTATATATTTCCTTTTCCAGATGTATTTTCATGGATTTGAATTGAGAAAATTTCCACACTAATGTGGATGTTTATGTAAATTGGTATATATTTTTAAATCTTGGTTACTTTCTCATGTATATTGTTCTGCAATTTTTCTGAAATTGCACTTACCATGATCTCCCAACTACAGTTGGAGTTTCACACCAGTAAAAGGGAGCTATGCCAATATATTACTGTATCAGTAGGATTGATCTTGAACCATTGGATTTAAGTATTTATTTAATTTGTGCAAATGTTTTGTTATGTGGCAGAAGTCATAGAGCTTACTGCCACAGAATGGAGCCATTCATCAATATGGAGCTGCACTGTAGTTACATAGTTTTGTGTTGCCTCTCACAGTCGTGTCATTTTTGGCAGCCGTGACCAGGGGTCGCGGAGAGACATGAACGAGGAGGAGCGGCTGCTGCGGCTCTTTGTGGTGGTGCCTAAATCTCTGTCAGAGGCTGAGCTGCGGGAACACTTTGTACAGTTTGGCGACATAGATTATGTCTCCATCGTGCGTGACCGCAACACCAGGGACAGCAAGGGATTCGCCTACGTTAAGTACCACAGGTGAGGTGAAACTTCGTTTGTTTAAACTTTGTTTGTTTTAAGCAGTGTAACTGTTTGATGTAGTGAGGATTTAATATGCATTTTGAATCAGATTAATGTATTGTTTCATTTGTATATTTAAATTCAATGGTAACTTTAAATGGTCATTGAAGTATGTGAAAACAAGTGTGTCAGTGATTAGTTAACTACCCCACCCATTATATATTAGTATTTTTTAAACTGCTGGACTTGTTTACTCATCTTGTGTAACCTCCACACAGAATGTCACATGCAGCCAAGGCATTTGAAAGTTGCGACCGCTCTTTCAAGCCAGTTTTTGCTGACCCCAAACCCCAGAAAAGTGATGGCATAAAATTTGATGGGGGTGGCCGGGGGGACATACGGGGAGAACTGAGAGGCAGCGAGGCAGGCTATGGGGGGTACTCTTCAGGACCCATCACCCCACACATCAACAACCACCACTCCCCCTTCGATGCTATTTCATACAGTAAGTGAAGGGCATTATTATCATACATGGGAAGCTTGCTTCACCCCTCGTGGCACTTGTTTCAGATTGTGTGATCTGCACTTTATAGGACACTATTCCAGGGGCTTTAGAGAGCTCAGATTAGGACACACAGGCAGTACTTTGTGCTTCTTTCAAATTATTGATTTTTTGTTGGTGTTGGTCTTATCTAGAAGAGCCAAGTCTTCAATTTGATCTGTCAGTCAGTTGCTTTTGCAGGGTTTTGTTTTCCTGTTTACTATGAAATTGCTTTTGAAAGTTTTGGAGAAGGCTCAGTTTCATATTGGTTATGTTTGATAGGAAGGTTGTTCAATGCTGTTTGGTGAATACTATAAGGTATGGGAATAAATGCTCACAGCATAGTGTGGCACTTTCTCTCTTTAAGTCTCAAGATATATCTACTGCTGCAAATTTACATCAAGCTTATATGCCATGATTCATGATAGGGTTTGAAGGAAACTGTCCCAGTCCACTTTACTGTTAAGGTTTTGATGCCTCAGTCATTATAGGGAAGTAATGCAGCACACTTGCAGAAAGGATACTTTGGGAAAGTTAGCTGAATCTCAACGCCTACAAATTTGAATCAAACTTAGATCAATGTATTTCAGGATTTATTGTACAGGCATGTAGCGTATTTCTTCTTCCTGTATGCCTAGCTAAGATTGTTTTGGTGGCAGTCTTTACCACCAGCTGTCTACAGTTTCCACTTCCATAGACTTTTACTCTCCATGACATAACTCACCCAAGAAGTGAATGTTAATACTCAGACATCTCATTAAACAAAGATGTAGACAGTGTATCCTAGGTGTTTCTGTGTGCGTGTGTATGTGTATGTGTGTGTGCGAGTGTGTGTGCATTTGCAGTAGGACGCACACCGGTTTAGGTGTTAGTGACGGCCCCTACCAGGACACACAAGGACTTGCTGTTTGACTCGGGGATTAAATTTTGTGCACCGTCAAGGTAGCTTTATGTTTTGTAACAGATTGATGTAATGTTGCACACTTTCCTGTGTTTAATTCAAGCTCTCACAAGTTGACTTTTAAAAGGCTTTTGTCACATATTTGTTTGAGTATAATTGTCTTCTTATTTTCTTCCAAGTAACAATATTGAGTTTTGTAATATAGATTAAGAGTGTTTCTCATTGCCCTGAGGCTAATCATATTTCCCTTTATATCACATTTGGAGAAGCTAAATTGATTTGGTAGAGTTGGTACAGTACTAGATTTTTTTTATGTAGTCTTACTTCTAATAGATGCCTATTTGATTAATTGCACATCATTTATGACAGTATTTTTGTATAACATTTATTTTAATTTCACTCATTAACAACACTATAAATGCCCCAAAGTAACCACTGCTCTTGTACTGTAAGTGTTGGTTCAGTCACCTACATGATGCTGACTGATTGGTGCTGCAAGGAAGTGATTGATTCCATGTCTGGATTTTAATAGACTTCTTATGAGTATTGGATTTGCTCTTCTGCCTCATATTTTTGCCTCTTCATTGTGGTTGTCTTGGTAATTTCTGGGAACCTTTCATGCACCAAAAGCTAGTTCAGACATGGTGGTGTCATATTGTCCTGTTAAATGTGTAAGTTCAAAGAGGTTTATGGGTATACTTCTATTGTGTGGAGTTCTATTTGTACATTAAATTCATTAGCAGAACTAGAACATACTCTTGGAACACCAGTCAGTTGGAGTGTAGCTGGTGTAGTAGTTCAATAGATTGTTTTTCCATTTGTTGAACACTGTTCCCAGCATAGCCTGTGCAACAGAAGAAATACAAATGGATAGAAGTTGTATGCTGAGCCAGCTAAAGTGAGAGGGCAAAGCAGAGTTACTTTCCTGTGCATCCTGGATCAGCACAGATCATTTCACTGCAATATACTTTATGTACTCTGTTTTCCATAAAGTCATGTTCCTTTTAGAAATTATCACAGTTTGAGAAGGACTTACTACTTGCTAACCTATGTGTGGCTGCTCATGACCAATGACACAACTGATTGCTGACATCCGACCTCCTACAGTGGACACAAGTGGGCTAAACCCCGAGGGTGTGACGCGGCTGACTGTTATTGCCTCGCCCACCCTCAACCAGGACCAGCTCTGGAAGTTGTTTGACCTTATCCCCGGTCTTGATTACTGCGACCTGAGGAAAGACCACAAGTCTGGTCAGGTATACTATCATTCGTGTGTCACAGCAGGGCAGGGGAAGGGAGGGAGGGAGGGAGGAGGGGAGGGACAGAAGTGTTGGTGTTTCAGGAGTGCTTCATGGGGCAAGGGGATACAAACTCACTCCACACACAGCATTGTCTGTATTATTTGTGCCACTTTCCCCCATAAGTTTTAGCATCAAGACAAAAATTACCTATCCTTACCTTCTGAAATATAAGGGAAAGTATATGTATTGATATTGATAGGGACCCCATTATTTTAAACTTTAAATTCATAATGTGTATTATTGATACACCTCTTTGCACAATGGTGCTGAGGTACAGTATCAGGAATGTAGATGTAAATTTGTGTCAAGATTCATTTAAAGTCAAGTTGATTGAGCCCTCAGGAGTGGACTTCACCGAACTCTCGACTATCTCTGGTGGGGAAAGTGGCACAGATAATACCGAGGAAACTAAAGACTATAAACAAACAAACAAACAGGGGACTGCACTGCTTAAGATACATACTACCTCCCCACTGACATGAGAAGTGCTTTGTTCCTCCTGACATTTACAACTTTTCTCTAGTTTGACCACACCTCTTAGGATGTCTTCTTTAGCTTTTAGTTTGCACACAGGGAGTTGTGTCAGTCTTGTATATTGAGGCAAGCTGCTGGTGGAGGGGCTTGTACACCCTGGCTAGTGTGAAGAGTACAGTTCTTCATTTTCTCTCATCTTGTATGTGTTCTGTTGTAAGACTTAAATTTTTCCATGTTTTGAATGTGTATATGCCAAGGGAACTACAACTTTCCTCCTTGAATGTTATTTCACTGGAATTTCTTTGCCCTGTCTCACCAACACTGAAGGGAATAAAAGGGATGGTGGTCAAAAGGTTAAGGACCAGGGCTGAGAGCTAATATAGAAACTTCTGTTAGTCTTTTTATCTTTAGTGTCAAGGTTCAGATGTTTCTTTGCCCTTATTAGCTTTTAAGAATTTGTGTTCTGCTGAGGGTGAAATTGTTTATATTGCTAATGATTGATTTTGTGTTGGCTGCTTCTGTCTGCTTGTATTGTGCTGACCTATTTACATGGATATTTTTACCCTTCTTGATGATGGTGTTCAACTATGAACCCATACTCTTCATGTTTCCCCTTTCTACAAATATTGATGGGGGTCCATGGATGTGGCTTTAAACATTAAGGTGTAGGGAAACAAAAACTGATGCTTTAATCCGTGTGCGTCGGTGTGTGGAATTTCCCCTTTCAGCGCGAAAGCGTCAGGAGTGCGGACTTCCCCGGCCCGGCGCACTGCAAACCAAAAATAGCACCTCTTCCATTCCATATATCTGCGCCGTTGCGTGCTGCCTTCAAATTTTATCAAATTTATTTAAGGATGGAAGATGAAAAAACAATATAAATTATTATGTTTGAAATTAATTATACACGGGGAATGATTGATGATGAAAGACACCTATTTTAAATTATCAGCCCTACAATCTATAGGCACCTTGACATACAGTCTTCTCGCTTATGGGTGTGGCGTCGGGTGGAAATTCCGCTTCGAGTGAAGCAAAAGGGTGTGGGGACTCCCGCATCCCACGCCCCTACAACCAATAAAAATAGCACCTCTTCCCAACATCATATCTATGCCGTGCATTGCACGTAGAAAATTTATTTCATTTTAGAGAGGAAAGGAGAGAGGAAAAAGAAAAAAAATATAAATTATTATGTTTATTGAAATTGCCACACGAAATTTGTGAACGACTGTTTTTATTTTATCAGCACCTCTTTCATCACCGACAGCAGGGTGAGACAGGTCTACCCCTTTGAATCCATCTTAATAATAACTTTGACCTAAATTAATTAAAGTACTTGGGCTAGATTTTTTTAAATAATTGTATTTTCTAGTGACGGGATTTCAAATTAATCTTGGCATACCCCAAGAGTAGCTTTAGAAGTAGATATATGCAGCTCTAAGGTGGTAGGCCTGGTTTGTGGCATTCCTTTGAAGGTGGAGATTGCCATCCAGCATTAAGTGACATAACACTCATGCATGAATGCCTCTTTTGCCTGAAACTGAAGCATAGTATCAGACATTTTAGACAACTTGTCTGGCAGTCATGTGACATGGGCAACATTTCTGCATTTAAGCTATATACATTCAGTCACAAAGCCATTACAAAATGCTTACATATTACTGATGCTTCCACATTATTTCATTTATGCATTGGTGAAGGAATGCAGATACTGTTATTTGCATACTCTAATTAACTCAGTGCATGACTGATGCAAGGTAGCACCCAGCATTAAACAGCCTTTGCTTTTGTAATAAGTAAGACAAATCCTTACCTGTTGGTTTTGCTGTGGTAACTGTTAACTGTTGTACCTATGCATAGGCTGTCTTCTGAGCCATTAGCTGCTACTTTATGGATACCCATCACTGCTCACTTTCATTAGTAAAGTCTTTCTGAAAAGCTTCATTTTTCAGGTTGGCTTTTTTTTTAATATTTTTTATATAATATTTCAAATAAGTGCTTCCTTAGAAGATTTTTAGACTCAACCAGTAACTTCAAGAACTTATTTTACTGGTGTTTGATTGTTAACTTATGTGCTCACATTAAAGCTCTCAGCAGAACACACATAGAGAGAGAGAGAGAGAGAGAGAAATAGTATATGAACTTTTTTTGCTTTGAAATAATGAAAACTGTTGACTTATTTTCATTTGAACCTGAATCAAAAGATGGTTCATCATCAGGCTCGAGGTGTTGCCACCGTGGTGTATAACAATATCCAGTCTGCCACCTATGCCAAGGAAAAGCTGCATGGCTTTGAGTACCCCCCAGGCCAGAGGCTCATTGTCAAGTTTGACTCACGCCATGACATACCACCGTAAGTAACGATGCGGAGATTATTTTTCGCTCTGTGTAGATAGGATTGCTTTTTTCTTGTACATTATGTTTGTTTATAGCCAGCTTATACTATGATGTTTGCTCCCCTACTGTACATGTGTTCCTCCTTCCTTCACAGAGGCCCACCCCCCATGATGACAGGTGCCCCAGGAGGTCCTCCTTATGCTGGACTACCACGAGGTGTGTCGGGTGCCCTGGTCCCTCACAATGGCACCATGGGTAGCAGTCCTCCCAGTGCCCTCACCACTGCTCCTCCAGCTCTCTCTGGTGGTGGTCAGCCTAACAGCAATATACAACAGAACCTCGCTCAGCTTGCTGAGACCATCGCCCAGGCCACCTCCCTTATCCAGGCTGCAGGGCTAAATCAAGGTGGGTTGCAGGGCTAAGTTACTCCTTTACCTAAAGCTCAGAGGATAGTAAGACCTTGGCTATAATTTTGTAGGTACTATTTTTTTCTTTAGAACAGCTTAATTCAGTGTGAGCAAAACTGCCAGCTACAGCAAGTTGAAGCCACAGAAGTGAGACAAAATTATTATACCCTTTTTTTTTCCTTCCATTATCTTGATATAGTGTAGTCTTTATGTAATAAATAAATGCTCATGATATGCAGCAATGTATCATGAACACGATGACATGGTCAGTTTTTTTAAATACTATCCTGCTAGTTTGCTAATATTGGGTAAGAGTACAACATTTCAATGCACAAAAAATCTGAAAATCTGCCTACTCTTTTGACGTCATCAACGTATATTCAGGCAATTATCATTTGCAGGCCGTGGTTAAACTGACTTGGCAGTGTGGTGGTAAACATTTTTGGGGTGAGGTCATGGAATGCAGCCCAACTCTTGTTTATTTAGGCACCAGCAGTCACAAAAACTATTGATATGGCCAATAATGACCACCTGGCATCTCCATGCTTTCAATTTTCAATGTAGCATATTAGCGAGGGGCAATGGTCCAGTAACCGCTGGGCAGGCTGTGTGGGAGCAGACACACACACCCGTGTTCGGGCGAGGTGTTTCCAGGTTCCGCCCCCGTTTCCTCAACAATTCGCTCGCCTCTTGTCTGTGATATGATGACTGATATCACTCACCCTTTGCTACAGAATGGGGCCTGCCAAGCTGAAAATGGAGGCTTTACTTCGTGAAGGCCACAGCAACAGAGAAGTAGCAAGAAGGACATGAAGATCGGAGAAGTGTGTTTATAATGTAATGAAAGAAGGGGTCAGGGAGGAAAAGCAAGACAGGCCAGAGAAATTACATGCTGCTCCGACATGGTGCTGAAGGACCCTTTCATCACTGCCAAGGAATTGAAAGATATGCATAGAGATGTGCTGGGAGATGTTACAGTAACACCTCTGAAGGCACTGGCTTCTTTCATGACATTACGAACACACTTCTCCGATCTTCCCATCCTTCTTGCTACTTCTCTGTTGCTGTGGCCTTTGCAAAGTAAAGCCAGTATGATACTTTTTTCATCCATTTTCAGCTTGCCAAAAAGCTTGACAAAAAGAGGCAAGTGATGTTTGAGGAAACGGGCGGAAGCAGGAAGCACCTCACTCGAACACAGGGCGGGGTGTCTGCTCCCACACAGCCTGCTCAGTGGTTACTGGACCATTGGCCCCCGCTAATCCGTTACATTGAAAATTGAAAGCATGGAGATGCCAGGTGGTCATTATTGACCATGTCAATAGTTTTTGTGAATGCTGGTGCCTAAATAAACAAGAGCGTAATGTTGTGTCGGAAAAGAGTGCATGTTATCGGCAGGTGCGGACATTTTTCCGCGCCAACTGTATTGTGGTCATGAGAACTGTACCCATGAGAAGTATGAGCTCATTGCTCGACTTTCATCTCTTACGTTCATGACATAGGTAATTCTCAAGTTGTCTTGTTATATGTTAGATAAGCCTTCATAATCTAAAAGGATTATATTTTATGAATGTTCTAGGTCAGAGCACAGTCAACAACATAGGAGGCAGTCCAGGTCAGCTTGCCAGTGGGGAGACTTATGACCCATCCTACTGCTCCGTCAAGCTACCTCCCCCACAGCCACTCGCACCAGTGGACTCTGCAGTTGCTGAGAGGTGAGACAGCTGCTTTTTCTGCTGGTCTTTATTGATCTTTGACCCTTTTTTTTTAAAGATGGGATAGGAGTCAGTGTTCGTCAGTTAATCAAATATGTTTCCATGCCCTTACTGTAAACTTTGATTGTGCCATTATGTTTGTGTGCCAAGTAATCATTGACATTTTTGGGGTTTCCCCTTAGGCTCTTCATCGTGTGCCATCCTTCACCTCCTCCCATCTATGCACTCAAGGACGTTTTTGGTAGATTTGGAAATCTGATCGACATCTACATGTTGAATGGCAAGACTTTTGGGTATGCTAAATACTCCTCCAAAGACTCCGCAGACAAGGCCATTGTGGTGAGTCCTGGTTGTGGTGGAAAAACTTGTGCAGCACAAAGGGGAAAAAGTGTTGCTTATTGTGGTCATTAATATTGTTGATTAAATGACGGCAATGGAGATTATATATTAAGTGCTCGTGATGTAGTGGCCAACAGATTGATGCAATTAATGAAACCCGTGGTTTGAATTCTACATGGGCCAGTTACTACAAAGCCCAGGCAGATGTTTATCGTCATGTAGTTTGATTGATAAATGGGTACTTAGGAAGCCTGTGTTGAGGTAAACAGAATAAGTTTGATGACAACAGTGTCACCATGCCAGAGGGCCTGGGAAATGGAACTGATCTTTTAGGAAGTGTGCAATGGTGTGTGCTCTCATTTTACGCTGCTACTACCCAGGGATGTAGAATTGGATTTGAAGTTGTTATGGTCATTTAGAAATAGTCCCAACTCTTTTTCTGATCACCAGTAAAAATGTTTTCGAACATAAAGTTGATGTAATGTGGAGCAGTGGCCTTCAAATTACAGCTCCTTCAGTTTTGTTTTTGGTTGCTGCTGCTGTTCTTATTTTCGATTCTCTTATTTTCTAAATTTTATTTAGGCATTGTTGTTCTGTTCTTTCACCTGTAATAGGCTGATTTTACTGGTGTTCTTGGTGTTGATTTAGATGACTTATTTACTTTTTAGGTGTTGCATGGCCAAGAGGTGCTCGGCTCCAGGCTGAAGGTAATGGAGGCCGACCCCCATGACAAGGCAGACTCTGGACGGAAAAGACTTCGCATTGACGACCAGAGTTGAGTCAGCCCAAGGCAGAGGTATGGGAAAAGGGTTACATTAAGGGTGTGGGGACGGGCACTGCGTTGTCTAGATGGCTACATCCCAAACGTCATATTTGCACTAAAGGTGTCTTTTATTGAATCTGTTTATCACTGATATTTTTATATTACTGAATAATGCTGAAGAGCATATCATATTCTCATGATACTTCTCATTGTCATTTTTAAGTATTTATTTATGATTACATTGGCTTAGTAGTCTCCACTTGCTGTGTGTAAGGGAAGTCATTTGTGAATTTGATCTTATTACAGTAAAACATTGTATCAGATTGGGGCAGTTCTCATAAAAATAATGTAAATACATGAATTTTATTTGCATGGCAGGATGTATAAAGATATAGGTGTATTTCATTTTAAAACATATATATTGTGTTCAGCATGCTGTTACCTGTAAATATCAAAGATCTTTGGCATGCATAAATTAATCAGTGTATTTTCAGTGTACTCACAATAGCATAATCATACATATATATTTTTTAATGACGTTTATATTTGGGAGAATCATTCCAGTATGAGTTAAGGCAGATTGTGTGTGTCTTTGTACTGTTTAAGGTTTAGGTGTTTTTCTGACAGGCTGTGATAATGATATCTGTGATATAAACATAGTAGCATGTTGCGGGGACACACATGGCATGCTTGAGGTAGACAGTCTCCTGTGTCTTCTGGCTTGGTGCGTCAGTAGTGTGACTTGCATGGAACATCATTCTCCTCACCCTAGAGGGGCAGCCATTCACATGCCAGTTATGGGTCTTCAAGGGTTTGTTGGATGCTTCACACACTTTCATGAAGGGTGTGCTGGGATAACATTCTTTAACTCTCATCCTCTCACTCTTAACACTCGAAGGAACATAAAAGTAGGTATTCAGGAGTCAGTTATTTCTGATATATAGATAAATGCAGAAAAGAGTTGTACTGCCATTTTTAGTAAATCATATTGAAATTTGTCTTCTTACTAAAATTTAAGGACCAAGTTGTATAGCAGATAGTATAGATTTTTCTTTGCATAGAAAGTAGATCCTAGTTATCAAATCTGAAAGTGGCAGCCCCATTGGCCACCAGTAGTATGTACAAGCAGCCCTGTGTGCTCTATGCTTCAGAAAGTTAAGAATATGGTATGGGATTTTGACTCATAGCTTATCTACTCCTCAAAAGCTAGAGTTTTTAACTATTTCTAGGGTTTGGAACAACTTGCTAAACATATGTGGCTGAACAGGAGGCTGTTTGGAACACAAATGAATGGTTTGTGTAAAGTTACATACCTGTAGTATGCAGAAGAGCATATGCTTATGTTGTCTTGTCTCAATTTGTATTTTTACCCAATTTCCTTATAAATCCTTGGATGTTTTTTGCCTAGACCATAATCTCTTGGAGAGGTTATTCCACATCCCAGTGCTGCTCTTCGTGTGTTTGAATATGCGTATGTATACGTGTGTGCGTGGTCTAGTGCATTCATGGAAGCATGCCTGTCCGTGTGAGAGAGATGGAGAGAGAGAGAGAGCATGGTTTTGTGGCCCACTTCTTTGAGCAGTTCTTCCCATGACTATAACTTTGTTTCTTGAGTGAATGGCCACTCCCAGTGTTTCTGGGCCCTGGAGTGAGAACTGTGTGGTGTCACAATTCAGTTCAGTAATTTGTTAGGAAAGAGAATGGGAAATTTCTGATCAGGTTCTGATGCTATTTCTGAATATTTTCCATCAAATTAACGTGCCTTTTTTTAAAAGGATACTCACAATAGTAAGAATTTTTGTTCATCTACATGCTGCCTGCAGCAGGAACCAAGCTTAGTATTATTTTTCTCTTGGTAAGAAGAGGATTTTGCATTTACTTGGGGCAGGTCATGTTTGCAGTATTTTGATGCCTGCGATGTCCTCCCAAACCATGAGCCGCTATGTATGCTTGTGACAGGCCAGACACTGCTCCTCTCCACTCAGTGTGGGCATCTCATGACCTTATCATCAGCATGTACTGTATGTGTTGGCTTGGCAGGAACTTTTGGCACATGGTATGTGATGAATGTTACAGTGTAAGGAGGGAAAAGAATCTCAACATTTATTGGCTGTTTAGCATGTTAAATGGTAGACTGAGACCAAGATGATAGATCAACAATTCCCAGGATATCAAAGCACCCTCAAGACTTCACGGGCTGGAAAGAAGGATCTTAGAAGAACAGTAATATTAATTATTAGTGTGAGTTGTGTTAAGGCTGAAGAAATATCCACGTATTGATATGCAAGATCTGACATATGTATGTAAATGAGTTGATGAATCCCATAGATTCTCACAGAGGAGTGGCCACACACCACTTTTATGTTTGCGAGATATCACTCAAGAAAAGTAACCTAACTTTTTTCCAGACAGCATGAATGACAGGAGTTTAGTTTTCTTTATAAATATGCACATACTAAGAGTTATATACGATAACAGTCTGAAGAGATTCTTTGTAAAAAGACAAAAGACACGTTTCAATGTTTGGAACAAAGTTTCAGTATGGACACAGATGGAATAATTCTTTGACTTCTCTGGATGAGATGACCATGACAGAAGGACTTTGATCTATATCCATCATCATTCCACCCAACTTACTGACTAAAAACTTAATCCTTTCCTTTGTAATTATCCATCCACTGCACTGTATCCATGCCCTTACTAGAATAGAATGAACATAAACATAAGAAGTGCAGTGAACAAATTGACATTTTTTTAATTAAAAATGCAAGGACTGCATAGACTGGTGGCTGCTTCCAAATTTATTTTCAAAGGTTGATCTTTTAAGTGCAAAGGTTTCTAAAAGATGAAAGTTAAGAGCATATGAAATGCTGCATTTTATCTATCAAGGAGCTCAAAATCCACTCCCTATCATGCTGAAAAAGGTGATTTCTGAAATCAGAAAAGTAGTGCTACTTATATTTTTCAACTAATTTACCTGTTAGGTCATTGCCAAGATGATAAGCTAGTGTCAAGTTGTGGTTGACTTTGGAAGGCAGACCGCAGAGAACATAATTTGTTCATACAAAGTTTGTGGTACTTTCTAAAAGGTGTCGTTTGGAGATTGTATATTTTGCTCTCCTTTTCAAATTTGATATTGAAAGTTTTCAAGTCCTTAGTTGTAGGAAGGTCACATACATTGCATAAAGAGAATAAGCATCATTAACCCTTCTGTTGCAACCTGTACTCATTGGAGTCTTAGTGGTTTAATTTTCTTGGTTTTGTGTTGTCACTTGATATTGTCCTGTCAACTTCTTTCTAAAAAATCATCACCAAACTCACCCTGTATACCTCAGAGCTAGGACACACAAAGCAGCAGGGGTATCAAGGTATTGGATGTAAGGGTTTAATCACAATCTGTTGCAGTAGAAGGGTTAACCGGAGAGTGCCTGGCTGGCAACCTTATCCTAGCACAAGGGTGGAAATGTAGTTTAGGCAGGGCCACACTCGCTTAACCCTGTCACAGGGGACAGCATGGTACATCTAGACCTTTTGCATGACTGGCAGTGGAGAGACATGGTTTTCTGACTATATTTTGGCTTTTAATGTTTTCTAGTTAACAGTGGGATTTAAAAGGAAAGTAAAATAAGATCAAATGAAAGTTGGAGAGGGTGTTAGAATTAATTTATGCATGTGAAGGATTGTGAAATAATTCACTTTTAACACATGCAGTATTTAATAATTATTTTTAATAGATTTTTCATGTAAATGAATTTTTCATTTCTGATAAGAGCCATTTTCTACGTAGTAGCCCGAAGGGCCTATCCCAGTTGTGAGTCAGCCACTGGTAGGGCCTTACTGAATTGTCTCATTTCCCCAGCAGCAGCGTGTTGACATCGTGACTACGCGGACCTTACCACGGACAGTTACGGACAGCCAACACAGCGACCTAAAACTACCCTAACCACTCAACGGTCCAATGAACCAATCCCCTGTTACCTTAGACAACCAACAACAACTTATGTTTCCAGAGACTCTCAACACTTGCGTACTAAACTAGTAAAGACATACCCTTCTGAGGCAGTGCTGTACTTGTGACTACACACAGGTGACTGTATCACACATGAGTGGTGATGCGTAGGGAATTACTTATGCATGACAATATTTTTTTATTTTCATAATTTTTTAAGTAGCTCGGATAGTTACCAAGCAAAGCAAAATTTGTTTTATAATGGTAAGCCTTTATGTGTGATGAAAACTATTGCTGTATAGTGATTTAATTAATGGTAGTGTAACCACCTAAAAAGTAATGTTCAAATTTCAGAATGTGAGTGTAGTGTGTCACTGCATTTTGGCAATGTGTATAGGATGGCACATTTTATATTTTGGAAATTTGATATGGTACACACCCTTCAGTATTAGTGTTTGAACTAATATCCATGCAGATGTTGGTTTTCTATATTTGTTGATTTTGCAGCTGTTACAGAGGCCACTACTTTGAATAGTTCTTGGATCACAAGTTGTTGCCAGATGTAAACACTGCATTGCCTTACATGACAGGTAGAATTACCTCATTTTGATGCATCTGGGCAAAAATCACCAATATTAGGTATTGATATATTCACTGTAGGCTTTGCAATCAGTGGCAGTTTTCATTGGCCATACAAGATAATTCAGAACTTGATCTTTGAAATGAATCTGCTGCCCTCCACTAACAGATAGGAGAATGAACATACCAGCCAGATCTGCATCACCCAAGAACCATTCAGGTGTGATTTTCCTGTTGAGCCTCACATTCCATTTCTATCTGTTAATCATAGCTCTGAGTAGGAGACTTTAGCTGTTGATGCCTTACATGGCAGACTGAATACAGAATATGTAATGTTACATATTGGACATTTGACTTTGTTAAGGATTATATTTTTTTCTCCACGAAGTAAAGTATGGATGGAACATTTGATAAAAGTTAAGAGGTAAGCTTTTGTTACCAGTGTTGTGCTAGATCAGAAATTTTTGTTAAACCATAACTAAATTCGTTTTTGCTAAGCAACTTTTTACATTATTCTGCATGATGTAAATAATTATTCAAAATTTGTTTTGTTGTAAATGTATATGCTAATTCAGCAATTTGACATTAACTAATACTAATTGAAAATTATGTAATCCAGAGATGTATAATGGATAGTTTAAGCAGCCCACAGTAGTTGAAAAAAGACTTTGTAAGACAGAAGACAGACTTTAGAACGGACATCTGACAACAGGTTAATACATCAGAACCCAAACAGAAACAGAACTTGATGAGGTACAGATGTCTTCACCAGTTTGTTCTGGTAGGTGCATTAGACATTATGCTGGCACCATTTGGTTTTGTTTTGCCCCAATGAAGGCTACCTCATGCCAGGAGTCTCTTGGTGGTAGGTGTTTATAGCATCATGTATCATTTAGTTTTCAGTGTTAGGGTTCTGGCTTTCTGACCTGCAGTAGACCCAACAGTACGACGAAAGCAGTGTGCCGGACGCTGACTGGGATGGGACAAGAGGCAGTGTCACTGCCTTATGTCCAGCACAGCTGTTCTGATGGAGGCTGGCTCAGGCTGGATCACCTGTACCTGTTTGGGAACTAAGTCATTGTTCAACTGTTCCAAATGATGGGGCTGTAAGTCCTTGAAAAATTATTTATGTATATATTTATTCACTTGGTGAGAAAGCCAGTATTTATTCTTGGCCACCAAAGGTGCACAAATATATGAAGTAAAAGTTAGTACAATTGCATTACCATGAAGCTGCAGAATATCCGTGTTCATGTGTCTGACGGGAAAATGTGAGAAATTTTATTTGCTCCAAGCTTGGTTGTGTGTTTGATGCCGATGTAAATAGTTGTTTTTATAGTATGTCTTTTGTTTAATACTTGAGTAATGGCCAGCCAACAAATATGCAAATACTAGGATAAAGTGTTAGTTATGTGTGTGGTAGGCTGAGTCAAACTACCATTTCATATTTTTTTGGATGATTCCACATATTTTCACATATACAATAAGGCTTATATTTACATAACATGTAAAACAAACAATACAAATAATAAACAATTGTACTTTTGCTACCCTCTGTTGATTTTAGAAAATAATTTTGTCCAGTTGATGAAATATTGATGAAAATACTTTGCTATATTAACTTCCATATTATTTACATTCGACATTTTACAACATCCCATAGGAAAAAGCTGGCTTGACTGATTGATTTTTTATTTGATAACATATCCATACACATTAAAGTATATAATGATTAACGTTCTTGTATACTTGTTACTATTAGATATCTGCACGCCTATTTGGTTTGTTGCATTTTTAGTGTACTTAGATTTTATATTGCTAAATTCACAATTCTAGTGTTGTGCCAGCGTCAATGTGTATACTTTTGTCAATCTTTAGTTACATGATAAAGGTGTTGATCAAGTCACTTGTTAGGTGCTTGGGTCCTGACCGTCTTATGTAGTATGAAGAAAACTGTTCCCAAGTGTGCTCTACAGTTTGATATGGCAGATTAGGCTTCTGATCCATCCCAGCTTCTCAGTTGGAGCATATATTGTATATATTAAAATCCTTGGTACAGTACGATAACGTTTCCAGCAGGGCATGGCAGCGGCAGTCAGCGGTACCATTAATTAACTAGTCAACAAAACCACCTTTGATTCCTTCAGACCAAAGTTACACTAAAACCTTCCCATTCCACACGTTATGTCCGCGTGTCACCTGCGCCCCTCACACACCCGCCTTGGCATTCTGTCAGTGCACACGGTAACGCTAAGGAGCCGGATGAGCAAACAAGACAACAAGTACAACAGTCCTTAGTCGACGTGAGGGTTCCTGCCCAAGTAGACTAGAGAGCCTTGTTTGCTGCCCTGCACGGACCCTGCCAGCATCCACTCGGCAGGTAAATAGGAAGGTAAGCATGAAGGTCGGTGTCGGGGGCAGTTTTAACCTGCCACAAACACTTCCACAGCAGGTAACCACGTTGCCTTGACTGCACAGACATCACGGAGTCCAGACACCATCAAAGTCATCTAGGCCAGATTATTGTCTGTGCACTGGGTGGTGGTTTAATTTTACTTTTGAGATGGTTTGATTTTGAGATGGTTTAATTGGTTTGATTTTGGTTGGATGGTTTGATCGAGATCAATTTGATGGTTTGATTCTGAGAAGTTTAATTTGATGGTTTGATAAATATACATCTGTTTATTAGGAAAGTTAGGGCTGTAGGAGCTATTCGGATCACCTCAGTTATTGGAACCGAATCATATTAGTGGTCTCGCTGGGTGCTGGCCAAGGAGACTATAATATAGTCTCCTTGGTGCTGCCCCTACGTTTATTATGGGAATCTAGAGGAAACTATTTTCACAAGGATAAAGACCAATGCGGTATCTTAATTGGTGGCCTCAGATTATAACCTCGCTTCCTCATCTTAATGTCACTCTTATCAGTTTTTAATGCCAAATAAATGTGTTTATTCCGGCCACACAGAACAGTGACAAATGCTAGCTCTGTAGTGTCATGAATAAATATATAATGCGAATGTGTTACATTTAAAACTTCAAAACCATATATTATTTAGTTGAATCATGCAATCGCTTCATCAGTTAAGATCATGCCACAGCCTTGCATCGGTGAGCCTCAATATACTAAACACTGTCGTTGTCTCTCACTAGAATCATAATGAAGACAGTGTATTGCAGGTACGAGGGTATAATAGTATAGTCTGTCCCATCTCCATATTATAATCTATCATTTCACGCCCCTCCCAGAAGTCATCGTACGTCTGGCTCGCCTGTACCACTTGTTGCCGCCCTGCCGCCACGCTGATTAGATCTCATAATAATATAGTCGCGTGATATTATAAGAATGCTTTGATAATAGCTACCTTTATGCATGCAGTTATTTTTACTACATAGTTTTCTCTTACACCTCTGTACGTGAAGGTTTTGTCTATGGAAACCAATTCGTGGGTGCAGTGTTAGCAACCATATACATGTAAGACTGTAGGATAATTAATAATAAACAAAAAAGGAATGATACATATATTGCAGCCAAAGATATATACGTTAGCGAAAAAATGCATCAAAGAAAAAAATAAATCGGTAAACTTAGGCTAGTTTTATTTATTTATTTATTTATTTATTTATTTTTATACTGGAACAGCTTATGGTAATGAGGGGAAAGGTAGTTTTCTCCAGAAGGGTACAGCTGATGATCGTGAATCCAGCACATGACCAGACCTTGGGTGAATGACACACACACACACACACACACACACGGAATAATAGCAGGCCGCGTTCCCCTTCTCCAAACATCGTTAAGTGAGAATAATAAACACGGTGAATGTAACTGATATGAAAAAGTCACTTGCGAAGATGTTAAGAGTTAATTAAAATATCTATTACTAATTTGTTATACTGAATACATGAATGTCAATGTCGATTAAATATAACGAAGTGGGATCTGCACATACAATCTTTCAAGCATTTTACTGCGAACATTTTTCTCCTATATATTTGCATTTGTTTACGGTCTAGTTTGTCTCACTGAATTGTAGTTTTTAATTTTCGTCTAAAAAAAAAAAAAAACTCCTCTATCTAATCATCAATGTCCCCAATAAAAAAATAAACAAAAGCAAACACTAATCAACATCAACAGCTTCAGCCTTTATTCCTTGGCTCGGGGCGGTAACAGTCGAGTCTGCGCTTACCTTCTAGTTATATAACCCTCGCATGCGTGTTGACGGATCATTAATTAACTTTTGCAGGGGCGGGAAATAACGTGCCGTTGCAAACATTCAAGCGAACGACAATTGTTTGGGGAAGGGAAATAAACACAGGGATGGATGATACTTTTTCTCGGGACTAACGTGATCGAGGAGTGTTCCGGCCCGACGCCATAATAAATGTATAAATGGGAAAAGGTGTTCTTAAAATTTCGTCCACAGTTGATTCCCTTAAGCTCTGGCCCTCGACTGGAACTTATATATTGCATGATCCTTTACCTTTTGCTTCTCATTTGTTTATTTCTCACTTCCTTCTTTTTAAATGTACCACGTCGTCTTGAACCAATATTGCATGGTTGTTTCGTTTTTGCTTTTTATTCCTATACTAGTCACTTTGTTCTCTTTAAATATACTGCGTCGACTCGGAACTTATAATATTGCATGGTCCTTTTCCTGTTCCTTTTCATTACTTTACTTCTCGTTTCCTTCTCTTTAAATATACCGCGTCGACTCGGAACTTATAATATTGCATGGTCCTTTTCCTGCTCCTTTTCATTACTTTACTTCTCGTTTCCTTCTCTTTAAATATACCGCGTCGACTCGAGGTAATATTGCAGGGTCCTTTTCATTTTCATTTTCGAACCTTTCACTTCCTTCTCCATAAATATCCTGACACCTCACCGCCTCAAACTTACTATTGAGCACTATTTATGGCCTTTCCTCTCAATATTAGGCAGTTATCAGTCTCCTACGGTTCAGACGCAAACACTCAGAGGGGTAGAATATTAGAAAAGGAAAAAAAAAAAAGGAAATAACAATAAAAGACTGTTGCAAGCGAAGAATATGGACTACGGTAGACAATATATATCCTGACATGCATATTAATATCGTGTCCGGGTGCAGTGCGCGAGGGTAGTGTGCTTTTATTTAATACCAGATGGCTTTTGGGCGAATGGAAAAATAAAAATAAATATAATGAAAGTGAAATTAAACGACGGAGATGGTGCATATTTCTGTCATTTGCTGCGTGTGTTTGAAATTGGGACTGCGGCAGATTGCGCGCACACACACACACACACACACACACACACACACACACACACACACACACACATACATAGTCGATATGGAGGTGCTTAATTTCACGCTATATAGTATTACACCAGCACTAAAGAAAATGGGACATGATTTCACTATAATTAACAAGCTGTATTGCGGTATTTCCCAGCGGTTTTCGATCGTAATGCACACTCTCTCTCTCTCTCTCTCTCTCTCTCTCTGACAGATTCCATTTATATAATACACACAACAGTATTTTCACGTGGTAGTGTTTATGCTCAGTTCCTTGTATTTGATCATTTGGGGGTATAACTATGCAGGATTTAAAATGAATAATACTAATCTGATTACGGCATTAGAGGCAAGAATTGAAGAGAGAGAGAGAGAGAGAGAGAGAGAGAGAGAGAGAGAGAGAGAGAGAGAGAGAGAGAGAGAGAGAGAGAGAGAGAGAGAGAGAGATTATATAATGCCTGCAGCTCTGTTTTTGCCGCATGAATAATGGAGGATTTATATGCACTAATCTGCTTACAGCGTTGGAGGCAAGAACTGAATAGCGAGAGGCCATTATAAACCTGCCAAAAAGAAAAAAAGAAACGACGGCATGTTAGTGTAGCGCTCCGTCGGTCCTGTCTCCCTGTCTGTCTGTCTGTCGTCCGTCGCCTGTATACCCGCATCTCTTAATCCACTCTAACCCTTGGCAAGTGAGAGGAGAGCCCTAGAATACACTCATGCTTGGGATGAAACTGGGCAGACCTTTTCCTTTTACGAGATACCGACCGTACCTTAAGCAAAAAAATAAATAAATAAATAAATAAATAAAAAATATCAGTATCATGTATCATTTTGAATTTCGCGCGGCTTATCTGGTAACAAAATGGCGCCTTTGATGAAGATGGCCCAACTCTGTCTATTCTATGGCTCTAGGTAGGAGTGCACTACGTATAAACACCACATTACTCTGCGTCAGGAAAAGGAGAAAGAGAAAGAGAAAAAGACTATATCGTCACATTCGTAAACAAACCGCCTAAGTCATCATTTTCTACTTTACAGGAAATGAGAAAAGAACTGTCATTATCTCATTTGGCTTAAGATTTAGGCAGAAACGAAAAGGCCAATTCTAGATCACTCAATCCCTGAATGACGAAGGCAACTATACAAAAATGGCCGTCGCATGTTAGAAAATTGATGTAGAGAAAAACCTGGAAATCGCTGAAAAATGACTTAGGCAATTATTTTATGAGGGTGACGATATATTGGTTTGAGAAGCGTAACCCTTTTGGTCTGCGTTATATAGAGACATAAACAGAAAATAAAAAGAATAGAGCTGCAGTTGTGGATTCGGGAAAACAACCACGCACTTTGCTCTGCGGCGTCAAGGGAGAGACAAAAAAAAAAAAAAAAAGAATCGGACTGCAGTTGTGGGTTTGGGAGAACAGTACTCGTGGGACGGCGCCGGACAGCGAGGGGCGCGGCGGCCTGACTGACATCCCCAATTAATTTTGTCGTGGATTATGGGATTTGGCGCTTTGGGTTCATTGTGGCGCAAGCGGATTTAGCAATTACGCCGCGGGCCGTCACTGTGGAGGGGGAGAATGATGTGGTAATGAAGAGGCTCGCGGAGGGGGAGGGAGAGTGACGGGCGTGGCAGAGACATGGGCGGGGTGCAAGGATGAGTGGGTGTGGTACTGTATGGGCGTTGTGTGGAAGGTGTGACGTGGGAAGATGTGAGAAGGGCGGGTAGGGGGCCTGGCGTGGCTGGGTAGGGTGAAGGAGGCGTGGTGTGGCGTGGTGGGACATATGAGTGCGTGTCGTTATCGCGTTGTGGAATTTGAGTGTGGGCGTGGCGTAAGAAAGATAGCATGGTAGTCCGTGTAAGATATATATGTATTTTAGAGTGTATGTTTGTTTGTCCTGTTGGCCTGGCGTGGGCGTGGCAGGTTGAAATACAGGTGCCAGGGGAGACGGGGGGCTCAGGGACCAGCGAGTGTTGGCCCATATGCATTATCATTATTTCCACATTAAGTTCAGTTCAGTCCAGTTGATGGGGTGAAATATAGCCTTTGTAATTACACTTCCGTCACAAGTATTTTCAATGTGGGTCCTGTTCCTGTATGTTGATTCCTCTTTTTTTTCCAAACTTCAAATAGGTCTTTTTATTATCAGTGTTTTCTTTACTGAATAAAAATTTTCCAATCATTTCCTAGTCACTGCTTAGCCTTAATTTTCCGTTCTCTTCCTCCAGATCCGTCCACGATGAGGCTGGTGTTGCTGGTCACCTCGCTGTCTGCCATCACGCACTCTGGTGGAATCAGAGGAGAAGTAAGACGTGTTGGTGGTGAGGGAGAGGACAGTCACCCTTCCTCAGCCTCATCACCAGCACTCCTCACCCTTCACCACCACCACCACCACCTCCACCCTTACACGAGTCCCGGTGAGATTGTGGGCACCCAGGATAATGCGTCTGCTGCTGCTAGTGGTTCTTCTCAGGAAACTCACATTAGGACTGATACTCAAAACGTCAGGGAAAGAGGAGGAAGAGGCCGAAGAAGAGGAGAAGGGGGAGGAGGAAGAGGCCGAAGAAGAGGAGAAGAAGAAGGAGGAAGAGGCAGAAGAAGAGAAGAAGAAGGAGGAAGAGGCAGAAGAAGAGAAGAAGAAGGAGGAAGAGGTCGAAGAAGAGAAGAAGGGGGAGTAGGAAGAGGCCGAAGAAAAGGAAAAGAAAGAGGAGGAGGAAGAGGCAGGAGAAGGGAAGGAGGAGGAGGAGGAGGAAGAGGCCGAAGAAGAGAAGAGGGAAGAGAAGGAGGAGGAGCATTATCATCAGTATCACAATCCACGGAGACGTCCAAGATGGGTCAAAACTCATTATTCCCTCGCCTGAAGAAGAGGAGAGGTGAAAGGAGGAAGACGTACAATATAAGCGCACGGAGGAGGCAGCATCGTGGCAGCAGGAGAGCGGCGGAGGTGCGGGTGCTGGTGGACGGCGGGGCTGCCACGGCGCCGCTATCACACTTCTGGCGCAGCACCGGCCTGAGGTGAGCATGGGTGTCTCCTGCATTAGTATTCTGGACCCGTATTCTCAAACGTATCGGCGCCTCTGTATACGGCAATTTGTCTCGCCTCTCGTAGAAGATGCTTGGTTTTCCATGGACTGTTTTGTGATGTTTGTGATAATTTTATACGGCTTCTGCATCTTGGACGAGAAAACCACCGATAAAAACCTGGTCAATCTTCTCTATGACCTCGGGAAAGTCATAATGGAAGCCCGATACGTTTAAAAATATGGACCTTGTTTAGTAACGGAGGGAGAGATGGTAGAGAGGGAGAGAAGGGAGGAAGATGGCGAGGGAGGGCAGGTAGGTTGGGAGGGAAGGGACGAAGGGAAGAGAGGAAAAAGAGTGCGATGAAGAAGGTAATAATAGAGGAAGATATTGCTTAAGAGAAAGGTAAGGGGGAGGGAAGATAGAGAGGTAAGGAAGATGGCAAGGGAGGGAAAAGACGAAGGGAAGAGATGAAAAGGGAAGTGCAGTGAAGAAGGTATTGTGGCAGGAAGGTATTGCTTAGGAGAAAGGTAAGGGGAAGGGAAGGTAAGGAGATAGGGAAGAGAGCAAGGGAGGGTAGATAAGTAGGGAGGGAAAGGACGAAGGGAAGAGAGGAAAAGGAGAAGTACGGTGAAGAAGGTATTGTAGCAAGAAGATATTGCTTAGGAGAAGGGTAAGGGAAAGGGAAGGTAGGGAGATAGGGAAGAGAGCAAGGGAAGGTAGATAGGTAGGGAGGGAAAGGACGAAGGGAAAAGAGGAAAATGAAAAGTACGGTGAAGGTATTGTAGCAGGAAGGTATTGCTTAGGAGAAGAGTAAAGGGAAGGAAAGGTAGGGAGATAGGGAAGAGAGCAAGGGAGGGTAGATAGGTAAGGAGGGAAAGGACGAAGGGAAGAGATGAAAAGGAAAAGTACGGTGAAGGTATTGTAGCAGGAAGGTATTGCTTAGGAGAAGAGTAAAGGGAAGGAAAGGTAGGGAGATAGGGAAGAGAACAAGGGAGGGTAGATAATTAGGGAGGGAAAGGATGAAAGAAAGAGAGGAAAAGGGGAAATATTGCTAAGGTCACCCACAATGTATTTTATTATTTTTTTTATAGTGAAGGAGGTGTGAGCGGCGAAGCCCAAGCACGTATGAACACATTAACTATATATAATTTTTAGCTTGCAAAGTACCGCTCGCATATGAGGGAAAAAGAAGTTATAATTAATTCGTAAATATTTCTGTTGTCAAGTATTAGTATGTATGTATGTATGTATGTATGTATTATTCTTTAGATAATGTGCCAGTAAACACACACACACACACACACACACACACACACACACACACACACACACACACACACACACACACACACACAATACACAATTTGAGAATACCCGAACGTAATCAAGGAAACTATATTGTGTAGAAGCAGAATATTAACTCCCTTCTCTT
The DNA here is from genome assembly GCF_024679095.1 of Eriocheir sinensis. Classification (NCBI taxonomy): domain Eukaryota; kingdom Metazoa; phylum Arthropoda; class Malacostraca; order Decapoda; family Varunidae; genus Eriocheir; species Eriocheir sinensis. The sequence goes on from NC_066520.1 coordinate 13,435,128, forward strand.
CCTCCTTTTCCTCCTTCTCCTTCGCCTCCTCCATCTCCTTCTCCTCCTTTTCCTCTTCCTTCTCCTCTTCCTGCTTTTCTTCACCATCATCCATTTCATCCTTCGTTTTTCTTTCAATTCCACCTCTATTTATTATTACTCGATTTTCCCCTTCTCCTCATCTTCATCCTCCGCACTTTCTTCTCCTCCTTCTTCTCACCCTTTCTTCTTCCTCTTCTCCCTTCTTTCCTTCTCTATATTCGTTGTTACTCAATATTCGTCTTGTCCTAATCTTCATCCTCCGCATCTTGTTCTTCATCTCTTCCTCCTCCTCATCCTTTCTTCCTCTTTTCCCTTCTTTCCTTCTCTATTTTCGTTGTTACTCAATATTCGTCTTGTCCTAATCTTCATCCTCCGCATCTTGTTCTTCATCTCTTCCTCCTCCTCATCCTTTCTTCTCCCTCTTCTCCCTTCTTACCTTCTCTTTATTCGTTGTTACTCAATTTTCGTCTTGTCCTAATCTTCATCCTCCGCATCTTGTTCTTCATCTCTTCCTCCTCCTCCTCCTTTCTTCTCCCTCTTCTCCCTTCTTACCTTCTCTTTATTCGTTGTTACTCAATTTTCGTCTTCTCCTAATCTTCATCCTCCACATCTTGTTCTTCATCTCTTCCTCCTCCTCATCCTTTCTTCTTCCTCTTCTCCCTTCTTACCTTCTCTTTATTCGTTGTTACTCAATTTTCGTCTTCTCCTAATCTTCATCCTCCGCATCTTGTTCTTCATCTCTTCCTCCTCCTCATCCTTTCTTCTCCCTCTTCTCCCTTCTTTCCTTCTCTTTATTCGTTGTTACTCAATTTTCGTCTTGTCCTGATATTCATCCTCCACATCTTGTTCTCCATCTCTTCCTCCTCCTCCTCCTCTCACAGCCCTCCCTTGCCACACACCTCGCCGCAGCCCTTCCTTCTCAGCCCCGACGAGCTCCTGAACCTGGCTCTGGTCGGCTCGCTCCCTCACGATGCAATCTCGCAAGTCCGCATCCACTGGCTTCTCGATCTCGTCAACGCCACGTAAGAACCAGCATCGTTTGGGTCTCCTGTATTGTTTGGGCGTTTGAGTTGCTCCCTGACTGATTGTTGGGCTGATTGGACTGTTAGTGTGTAAATATAGGGGAGATAGAAAGATAAATAAGTGTATAAATATTGGGCGTAAATATTGGACAGATAGGAAAGTAAATCAGAAAAGGAATGATGTATGGATTGAGGGGGGGATAGTGTGTGTGTGTGTGTGTGTGTGTGTGTGTGTGTGTGTGTGTTGGTATAGGGCCTAAAACTTTTTGGCACGTGCTTGTTAAGAGTTTTAATGAGGGTACTGTTGTTTATTTCAGAGAGAGAGAGAGAGAGAGAGAGAGAGAGAGAGAGAGAGAGAGAGAGAGAGAGACCGAAAAGAGGAAGTTAATAGGTTTTTCTTTTTCCATTACTGACCAGCAACATCACAACCGCCTCTTCCACGGCACTTCCTTCTTTCATCTTGTTCCTCTTCCTCCTCCTCCTCCTTCTCCTCCTCCTCCTTCTCTTAAGTAACTCTGCTTCCTCCCGTCGGCCTTAATAAGAGGGCGAGGCTTTCAAGACGAGTAGTCAGCGAAACCCCAAATGGACCAGTGTGTGTGTGTGTGTGTGTGTGTTTTATGTTCGTCCGTCTGTCATCTATTGTTAACGATCAGACAATTAATCAGATCAATTAATAAGCTCCATCAGTCTGTTTCTATAAATGTCTGCCCGTTTGTTGGATAGTTTGTTTTGCTTCGTACTGCGTTTTCTGTAATTTGCTTTAGCCTTGCCCGTTCTCTCTCTCTCTCTCTCTCTCTCTCTCTCTCTCTCTCTCTCTCTCTCCTTCTTCTTCTTCTTCTTCTTCTTCTTCTTCTTCTTCTTCTTTTTTCTTCTTCTTCTAATTCCTTTTTCTTTTCTTCTTTTTACCTCATTTCTTTCTTCTCTACCGATCTTCTTTTTCTTCTTCTTCTTCTTCTTTCCTTTCTTCTAATTCCTCTTTTTTTTTCTTCTTCTTTTTACCTCATTTCTTTCTTCTCTACCGATCTTCTTCTTCTTCTTCTTCTTCTTCTTTTTTCCTTCTTCTAATTCCTCTTTCTTTTCTTCTTTTTCCCTCATTCCTTCCTTCTCTACCTATTTTCCTCCCTCCTTCCCTTCCCTGCCATCCCTTCCTCTCTCCTTCCCTCCCTGCCTCCTCTGCGCACACACACACACACACACACACACACACACACACACACACACACACACACACACACACACACACACACACACACACACACACACACACACACACACACACATCATCTTTCCCTAACCTCTCTCTACACCTTAACCCTTACCAAACAGACAAGTAATGACCCTTACCGAGCCACCAACCACTCCTTCCTTACACAGCCTGACGGACGGGGCGCCACGTTACAACTTCACGCAACTGGACGCTCTCATGACCCACCTGCACCGTCACCGCCTTCGCCCGGGCTTCGAACTCATGGGGAACCCCGGTGGGATCTTCAGTGACCTCGAGAACGCCACGCAAGTTCTCTGGTGGCGCCTACTAGTGGAGCAGACCGCGGCGAGATACGTCGGTGAGTGATTGAGGGGCGAGGGGCGAGGGTGAAGCGGCGGAGAGGGCGAGGAGTGGATTCAAGGATCGTCTGTTGAGAGAATGTGTTTGTGAGGGTTAGATGAATGCGTGAGGTGCTGGAAAGAGGTGTATTAGGATGGATGGCATACAAAATAAATAGATGGATAGAGAGATAGAGTTGGATAGATGCATAGATAGGTGGATAGATAGATAGATGGAGATAAATAGATAGATGATAGAGATAGATAGACGTGGAAATATAAATAGATAGATGAGAGATAGATAGATGGAAAGATAAATATGAGGGGAGATAGTGATAGAGACTTCATTTAAAATCTTTTCGGTATAGTTTATAGATAAAGATAAATAGATAAGGAGAGAGATAAAGATATACTACTTCATTTAAAAGCTTTTCGGGTAAGTAAAGATATAGAGATAGATATGTAAATAGATAGATAGATAAAAAGAGAGAGATAGAGATTTCATATAAAAGCTTTACGGGTTAGTGAATATGTGGAATCCATTATCCACTAACAAAGAGAACATGGGGGTGGGGGGGGGTGGGGGGGGAAACGTTAATAAAAATAGTAAAAAAACAAAAACAAAAACAAGTACCGTGATATAAATGACTTCCACGATGCAGCTGTACACTAATTGAAATGAGATGAAAAAAACAAACAAAAAAAAAAACAGTAAATAGTGGTTGTAGTTGCATTTCCAAACACTTTACATTGCTATTCATAAAGGAAGCCTATCACATACGAATATATATTTTTTCTTTTACTTATTTATTTATTTTATTTATTATTATTATTATTATTATTATTATTATTATTATTATTATTATTATTATTATTATTATTATTATTATTATTATTATTATTATTATTATTATTTTTATTTTTATTTATTTATTATTATTTTTTTTTATCGCCGTTGCAGCAGACCTTAAACTGCTGCATAAAGACAATATTATGAAAGCCTGCGTGCCCGTGTCGCTTCATAACCTGAAAGTGGAACCCGAAAAAATACTGAAAGGAAGCGACACCGAGAAACAAAAACAATAAAACAAAACAAAAACAAATGGAGGTAATTTCAGTTTGGACATTGGGACTGAATCTACGTCATTGAACAACAGAGAGAGAGAGAGAGAGAGAGAGAGAGAGAGAGAGAGAGAGAGAGAAAATGTCGTAGGCGTTGGATATTCTTTGCGAGTCATTGTTAAAACCTTTCATTATCCTTCTACATTAAGTTTGATTCTATTAAAAGAGGTTTGCGTTGTGATCTCTTAAAATCTCGTCTTGCAGGCCTTGGAGTTTTGTTTGGGTCGTGGAAATAGAAATGACAGAGGATTTGAAGTTACAGATGAGGATATTATTGTACAGATATTTTCTCATTTCTGTCCTTCCTTTCTTCCTCTGTTTTCCTCCTTCCTCCCTTTCTTTTTTTCTTTCGATATTTTCTCATTCGTTCTTTTTCCTTCCTTTCTTCCTCTGTTTTCCTCCTTCCTCCATTTTTTTCGATATTTTCTCATAGTTCTTTCCTTCCTTTCTTCCTTTGTTTTCCTCCTTCCTCCCTTTTTTTCTTTCGATATTTTCTCATAGTTCTTGCCTTCCTTTCTTCCTTTGTTTTCCTCCTTCTTCCCTTTCTTTTTTTTTCTTTCGGTATTTTCTCATAGTTCTTTCCTTCCTTTCTTCCTTTGTTTTCCTCCTTCCTCCATTTTTTTCTTTCAATATTTTCTCATAGTTCTTTCCTTCCTTTCTTCCTTTGTTTTCCTCCTTCCTCCTTTTCTCTTTACTCTTTCGTGATGTTTCTCTATTTATTTACTTAGTTTTGATTTGTTGTTCTCTCTCTTCCCTCCTCCTCCTCCTCCTCCTCCTCCTCTTCCATTTTCTTTACTTACTGTCATTGTTATCGTTCTTGTCTTCGTTTTCATCTTCTGTTTCTCTATTTTCTTCTCCACTTAGTTCACCTTACCACCTTACCACCTCCACATCTATGATCATTTACTACTACTACTACTACAGAATCGTTCGGGCTGGACTGGGTGTCGTCTTGGCGCTGGGAGACATGGAACGAACCGGATCACCACGACTTCAATAACCTCAACATTACCGAACAAGGTGGGTATGCTCTCTCTCTCTCTCTCTCTCTCTCTCTCTCTCTCTCTCTCTCTCTCTCTCTCTCTCTCTCTCTCTCTCTCTCTCTCTCTCTCTCTCTCTCTCTCTCTCTCTCTCTCTCTCTCTCTCTCTCTCTCTCTCTCTCTCTCTCTCTCTCGTTTCTATCAGGCCCATTTTTCCTATCAGCGAGGGAGATCGTCCAATTTGGGGTCTGTATATATATTTATCGCCCCCATTTCCTCTTGAACCTCCTCTTGCTTTCTTTCTTTTTTCCTCGTGTTCCTCCCCCTCCCTAGCTTCCTGTTTTCTTTCTCCTCCTCTCTTTTATTCTTGCAGTCCTTCCTTCTACCTTTCTGTTCTCTGTTTTCCCCGTTTAATCTCTCCGTCTCTTCTTAATCCTCTTCTTCCTTTTCTTTTCACCATTCTTGAGTTTCTTTCTTCCCGCGTCCGTCTCTAACACCTCTTTTTCTCTTCTTTTTTCCTTCCTTCATTTCTCCTTCCTCTCTTTCCTGTCCTCTTCCCTCCCTTTCCTTCTCCATCCATTCCATTCTTCCTCTGTTTCCTTCTTCCTCCTCTTCCACCCCTCCCTTTCCCCTCTCCTTCCATTTTCATTTCTCCTCCTTCTCTTTCCTGTCCTCTTCCCTCCCTTTCCTTCTCCATCCATTCCACTCTTCCTCTGTTTCCCTCTTCCTCCTCTTCCACCCCTCCCTTTCCCCTCCTTCCATTCCTTTCCTTTCCATTCCTTCATCTCTCTCTTACTTCCCTTCCTTCCTTCCCCTTTTCTTCCTTCTCTCCCTTATCCCTCTTCTTGTGTTCGTCTTCCTTCCTCCTTCTCTCCCTCCTCCTTCTTGTGTTCATTTGCTTCCCTTCTTCTCTCCCTCCTCTTTGTGTTCCTCCTCTCTTCTTCTTCTCCCTCCTCTTCCACTCTTCCCTCCGTCCCTCTCTCGCTCTCCTCCCCGCCATGATTCTCCCTCTCGTTCTCCTTTTGTTTACAGTTTTCCGAAGTCTTGTTTTGCAGACTTATCCTTAACGATGCGACGAGTATTGGAACAGTAAACCTTTCCCCGGAGTCTATACAGTTTTAGCTTCTTGTGGGTTTAGCTCTTATACGATTTTCTTTTATTTTGTTGCCTGTTTGTAATTCTCTTATATTTTTAACGGCCTTACCCATATACACTTATTAATGTTGTTTATCACTTGTTTTCATTGCCCAAAGGATTCATTTTCGTTTCTTTAGTAGCGTATCATTAACTAGAATTATCTATACATGCATTTAGACTTTTTTTTTCACTTGTCTTCCTATTTCAGCTTTTTCTATGTTCCTTAGCTTTTAGACATTAATATACGATGGATTAAGTGCATTTTCTTTTATTTGCCTTCTTTCTGTTTATTTCTTTTATATTCCCCAGCTTTTGTTAAATGAAGAAACGATGACTTTTGTACATTTTCCTTCCATTTTTCTTCCTATTCAACTTTCTCGTGTTCCTCATGAATTATAAAAAAACAAACGCTATAGTCTTCCAAATATGTCGAGGCCGGTCTGGCGTAGGCTCCCGCGGGTCCTTTCCTCCCTTCTGATCTGCCACACAGTCCCAATACCTATCTCTTCCTCTCATATGTAAGCTACAGGTAACATATGAGAGGCAAAAATAGGTGTTTGGACTGTGTGGCAGAGCAGAGGGGAGAAATGGACCCGCGGGAGCCAACGCCAAAACATACTCGACAATTTGGTTTCACTATAGCTTAAGTGGGGTTCCTTTCCTTAGTTTTCTCTCTATTTCACTTTCTTTGCGTTTCCCTCCCTCTTTTCCCATGCCAGGCTTTCTCAATTACTTCGAGGCGTGTCGCGCGGGGCTGCTCGGCGTGTCCCCGCGGCTTAGGCTGGGCGGACCCGGAGCCTCCTGCCGCGACCCGTCCTTCTCCCGCCGCTGCTGGTCACTGCTCGCCCACTGTCAGCGTCGCGCCTCCGCCCGCTGCCTCGACTTCCTCTCCGTGCACAAGAAAGGTGGGCGACGGCGTGTGTGTGTGTGTGTGTGTGTGTTTAGTTAGATATTATATGATTGATCTCTGTCTCTCTATCTGTCTAAATCAAATTAATGATGACAATTCCTGCTCTCTCGTTATTGTTGTCACTATTATTGTCGCTGTTTTGTTATTGTTGTTATTGTGTTTGTCGTAAGTGTTGTTGTTGTTGTTATTGTGTTTGTCGTAAGTGTTGTTGTTGTTGTTGTTGTTGTTGTTGTTGTTGTTATTAGCGATGATAATAACGATAACGGCGGTGTCCTTCCTCATTTGTTTTGCCATTTCATATATTTTTTTCTTTCAGTTTAGAACGTACATTTAACTCTATTTCGTCACCTATTTAAGCACTGAATTAGTCCGGAGTTGACATGCATAAAACTGTTCCATTTAATTTTTTTACGGTTTTAATGTGACACTTTTAAAGAAAACATGCAACATTGGATGATTTATATGACAGCCCTTCCCAAGGTTAATCATTTTTAATTAGCATACACGTTCATGCGCCTTTGTTCTCCTGAATGTTCACCGGCAGCACACGCCACACCAATTCTTTATAACCGAGAGAAACGGAGTGGATTCAGCAAGTCTTTAGGAATGAGCTTTAGATTTCAGTGAGGAATGAGGACACGATACACGCCTGGTTATTTTAAACGTCACATTACTCTTCATCAAAAGTAACGTGGCTGATTTGTCTTTTTTTCTCATTTTTCAAGGCGTGTTTTGTTGGTTTTAATGATTTTTTATATAACTTTATACGTATGATTTTGTAGTCTGTCGACTTAACACCTCTAGCGAACTTCGTCTCTAAAATGAAATTAAAAAAAGCCAAACTAAGTCACATATAATTGATAAGAAATACTAATACGACGATGCTTAATTATCTAGCGGCAAAAACACAGCCTTCCCTATATCGAAGTCACCCAATGTTCGTCGGGAGCCCAGGTCGTCACTCCCTTTATCGACGACCCTGACTAGAGGAGGTCAAGGGAACGCCCACAAAGTTCGCGCCGTGATCAAGTCGATGAATTAGGATGGCAAGAGGGCCTGCATGGAGAGTTGCTCGATGAAACCCCCGAGGCTGGCGTCGTAGGGTGGGGGCAACATTTCACCAGTGGCATAGCAAGGGGGGGGGGGGGGTGCACTCGTTAGGGGGCAGCAAATATAGCCTTTCTTTCCTTAATTGCAGCTATTTTCTTTATTATATGGAAATCTGAATCATTAGTTTTCCTTTCTTTTCCTTTTTGCATGCATGTGTTTTATATTTTCGACATTTTTTCATTCTCAGTAAAATAAAATGAAAATTACTGTAGATGTTTTACTTTGGGTGTGAGGGGTGCCAAGCTAACAGTCGGCCCCGGGCGGCAAAACAGCTCGCAGCCAGGGTATGCTCCTCTTGACTAAGTGATTCATGTCGATTATCTTTCCCTCAGCATCACCTAGTACTGTCATCTACCCTTCTCTCCCTCTTCTCTGCCTCCTTGCCCCTACCCCGTTCTCAGCGTCGTTCTCTCCCCCTCATCACGGCCATCCCTTCCCCCGTCATCTTCCATCGCCCCTTCCCGTTCTATAATGTCAGGTTCATTACATTCCTCACCTTCTCTTGGCTCATGGCCCCAAGAACGAACCCTTAGCCTTGATCTCCCTATCTTCTTTTCTCTCCTTTCTCTCTTTTTTTTATCTCTTCACTTCTTCTTCTGTTCTCGTCAGCTATCGGGTCTCTATCTTCCTCTCTATCTTCCTCTCCTCCTCTTCCTCCTCCTTCCTTTTTCCTCCTTATTTTCTTCTCTTTTGTCTTCATCAGTTCAGCTTTTATCCCTCCCTTCCTTTTCTCATTCTTCTTCCTCTTCTTCTTCCTCCTCCTCCTCTTCCTCTTCCTCTCCATTTCTTTCTTCTCCATTTTCCTTGCCTGTCCACATTTGGTCGTTCTTTCAATCTTTATTCCCTCCATTCTCTCTCTCTCTCTCTCTCTCTCTCTCTCTCTCTCTCTCTCTCTCTCTCTCTCTCTCTCTCTCTCTCTCTCTCTCTCTCTCTCTCTCTCTCTCTCTCTCTCTCTCTCTCTCTCTCTCTCTCTCTCTCTCTCTCTCTCTCTCTCTCCGCTTCTTGTCTTTTCATTTTCTTAATTCCTTCTTTTTTTAATTTTTTTTGGATTGATTTTAATTTTCATCGGTTTTCTTTATTTTTTTTCTTTCTCTATTTTTGTTCTCGTCATCTTCCTTTTCCTTTCCTCCCTTTCGTCTCCTTTTCCTCATCTCCCTTTCGTCTCCCTTTCGTCTCCTTTTCCCTTCATCAATCTCTTCCCTTTCCATTACATCATTTTCGCACCTCCTTCCCTTCCTCCTTCGCCTCCTTCCCTTCTTTCTTTCCCTCCTTCATTTCCTTCATATTTTGTTTCTCCATCTAACCTTCACACTTGGCCGATGACTGTTGTTTAAAGACGAAGACGACCGCAAAAACGATAACAAAAACAATGCCTTCGTTGAATATTTCTCCCTCACTGCTAAGGCAGGAAGTGTGACGCTTTCCGACTGTGTGTGTGTGTGTGTGTGTGTGTGTGTGTGTGTGTGTGTGTGTGTGTGTGTGTGTGTGTGTGTGTGTGTAAGAAAATAGCAACATAGGAACATAAGGAGTCTGCAAGTTTCCCACACTTCACGTCGTCACAAGCTGAGGTGTTGTGCTCGTGTCTGCCCCGCCCCGCCACGCCCCGCGCTAAACATCCCAAATCTCGCCGGCGCTCATTTTACCCAGCAATCGTTATTTTTCTTTAAGTTCTGCAATAATGTTCTCCTCAAGCATGTGTTCTCTAGAGCTCCAGGGTACCGAGGCACGGCTAGTTCTCCCGGCGGGCTTTACCCTCACGGCCATGAGCACCGGGGCCAGCGGCGAGCTGGTCGCCAGCTTCACAAGGGAGAGCCTGGGGGAGCCTGCCTACCCCTCAAGCAGCACATCCGGCCAGACCCTCGCCACTGGCCCAGTCTTGGCGGGACGGCTGACTCACTCACCGCCAGAACCGTGCCTTTTGCCCCCAGAGGAGTCGTGGCACGCTCCCGTCGAGACTCACGTGCCAACTCATCCCCTGCCAGAGCCATGGAGTACTTCCTCCGAGGAGTCATGGCACGCTCCTGTCGAGACTCACGTGCCAACTCATCCCCTGCTAGAGCCATGGAGTACTTCCTCCGAGGAGTCGTGGCACGCTCCCGTCGAGACTCACGTGCCAACTCCCCCCCTGGCAATGCCATGGCATTTTCCTACGGAGGAGCCGTGGCTCACTCCGCCTGAGGAGCCAGTGCCAATTCTCAACTGGGCAGAGCCAGGCCGTATTCCCGGGGAGGAGCTGTGGCTCACTCCACCTGAGGCACCAGAGCCAATTGTGAACTGGGCAGAGCCAGGGCAAATTCCCGGGGAGGAGCTGTGGCTCACTCCACCTGAAGCACCAGTGCCAATTCTGAACTGGGCAGAGCCAGGGCAAATTCCCGGGGAGGAGCTGTGGCTCACTCCACCTGAGGCGCCAGAGCCAATGCTCAACATGCCAGAGCCAGGGCATATTCCCGGGGAGGAGCTGTGGCTCACTCCACCTGAGGCGCCAGTGCCAATTCTGAACTGGGCAGAGCCATGGCAACTTCCCGGGGAGGAGCTGTGGTTCACTCCACCTGAAGCACCCCAAGCCGAGCCATGGCATGACCCCAAAAATTGGATCCCGCTATCTTCGCCCAGGTTTAATTCACCGTGGTCCAGCTCATCATCGTCTTCCGAGTCACTAGTGCCAACTTATCCGGACTCTCCAGTGACAACTCCGGAGCCTCCCTTGACAAGTTCTCCGGAGCCTCCCGTGCCAAATCCCACGAGTAGCATCCCGGCACCTCCCGGAGACTCCCCTTCTTCTCGTGACTCGGAGGAACGTACAATTCACCACCACCACCACGTGCACCATCACTCCCACCACCACGTGCACCATCATTACAAGACTTCCCGCACCAAGAAACGTTCCTGGTCAACGAGAAAACCACCCAGGCCAAAGCCGCCCTTCCCCCCGGCACCGCCCTTCCCGCCTTCAGTGCCGGAACCATTCGCGGGCTACATTCCTCCGCCCCTCTAAAAAATGAAAAAATATGAAAAAAATAGAAAAAATGAAAAAAGGCCAAAAAAATGGCACCAAAAAAAATCACCAAGAAGCAACAAATACCACAACGTCAACACCAAGGCCTCCTCTTCCCTCTCCCCAGGAAAGGAGGTCCCTCAACACACCACAACCCCCCAATGAACGGCAACACCACAATGAACGTCAACACCAAGGCCTCCTCTTCACTCTCCCCAGGAAAGGAGGTCCACAACCACCCAATGCCCAATGAACGTCAACACCAAGGCCTCCTCTTCACTCTCCCCAGGAAAGGAGGTCCCTCAACACACACCACAACCACCCAATGAACGTCAACACCAAGGCCTCCTCTTCCCTCTCCCCAGGAAAGGAGGTCCCTCAACACACACCACAACCACCCAATCAACGTCAACACCAAGGCCTCCTCTTCACTCTCCCCAGGAAAGGAGGTCCCTCAACACACACACCACAACCACCCAATCAACGTCAACACCAAGGCCTCTTCTTCCCTCTCCCCAGGAAAAGAGGTCCCTCAACACACAAGAAACACATCAACATCAACACCAATAGCCACAAAAAACAATAGCCACAAAAAAACAATAGCCACAAAAAACAATAGCCACAAAATAAACAATACCCACAAAAAAACAATACATATAAAAAATAATAGCCACAAAATACAATACCCACAAACAACAATACCCACAAAAACAATACTCACAAAAACAATAGCCACAAAAACAATAGCAACAAAAACAATAGCCAAAAAAACAATAACCAAAAATACACACCCATAAAACAATAGCCACAAAGACAATAGCCAAAAAAACAACAGCCATAAAAACAATAGCCCCGTGCAATGATGATCACCTTCTTTGCGTCTCTCTCCCCTCCTTTATCACGCCCTTGTCACTTCTCATCTTCTCTTTCGTCATCTCATCTTCCTCTCATGTCATCCTCATCTTCATCTCATTTCATCTTCGTTCCGACTAGCTATTCCTTTCTTAACCTTGACTAACATTATATAAATACATCTTTCCTTGTTTTATCTTATACTGAATCATCTCACCTCTTCTCATATATCTTCTTTCAGTTAATCGTTCTATCTCTCTATCTATCTATTTATTTGTCTATCAATCAGTTAATCTCTGTCTCTCTCTCTCTCTCTCTCTCTCTCTCTCTCTCTCTCTCTCTCTCTCTCTCTCTCTCTCTCTCTCTCTCTCTCTCTCTCTCTCTCTCTCTCTCTCTCTCTCTCTCTCTCTCTCTCTCTCTCTCTCTCTCTCTCTCTCTCTCTCTCTCTCTCCGCTTCTTGTCTTTTCATTTTCTTAATTCCTTCTTTCTTTTATTTTTTTGGGGATTGATTTTAATTGTCATCAATTTTCTTTATTTTTTTTTCTTTCTCTATTTTTGTTCTCGTCATCTTCCTTTTCCTTTCCTCCCTTTCGTCTCCTTTTCCTCATCTGCCTTTCGTCTCCTTTTCCCTTCATTAATCTCTTCCCATTCCATTACATCATTTTCGCACTTCCTTCCCTTCTTCCTTCGCCTCCTTCCCTTCTTTCTTTCCCTCCTTCATTTCCTTCATATTTTGTTTCTCCATCTAACCTTCACACTTGGCCAATGACTGTTGTTTAAAGACGAAGACGACCGCAAAAACGATAACAAAAACAATGCCTTCGTTGAATATTTCTCCCTCACTGCTAAGGCAGGAAGTGTGACGCTTTCCGACTGTGTGTGTGTGTGTGTGTGTGTGTGTGTGTGTGTGTGTGTGTGTGTGTGTGTGTGTAAGAAAATAGCAACATAGGAACATAAGGAGTCTGCAAGTTTCCCACACTTCACGTCGTCACAAGCTGAGGTGTTGTGCTCGTGTCTGCCCCGCCCCGCCACGCCCCGCGCTAAACATCCCAAATCTCGCCGGCGCTCATTTTACCCAGCAATCGTTATTTTTCTTTAAGTTCTGCAATAATGTTCTCCTCAAGCATGTGTTCTCTAGAGCTCCAGGGTACCGAGGCGCGGCTAGTTCTCCCGGCGGGCTTTACCCTCACCGCCATGAGCACCGGGGCCAGCGGCGAGCTGGTCGCCAGCTTCACTAGGGAGAGCCTGGGGGAGCCTGCCTACCCCTCAAGCAGCACATCCGGCCAGACCCTCGCCACTGGCCCAGTCTCGGCGGGACGGCTGAGTCACTCACCGCCAGAACCGTGCCTTTTGCCCCCAGAGGAGTCGTGGCACGCTCCCGTCGAGACTCACGTGCCAACTCATCCCCTGCTAGAGCCATGGAGTACTTCCTCCGAGGAGTCGTGGCACGCTCCCGTCGAGACTCACGTGCCAACTCCCCCCCTGGCAATGCCATGGCATTTTCCTACAGAGGAGCCGTGGCTCACTCCACCTGAGGAGCCAGTGCCAATTCTCAACTGGGCAGAGCCAGGCCATATTCCCGGGGAGGAGCTGTGGCTCACTCCACCTGAGGCACCTGAGCCAATCCTGAACTGGGCAGAGCCAGGGCAAATTCCCGGGGAGGAGCTGTGGCTCACTCCACCTGAGGCACCAGAGCCAATGCTCAACATGCCAGAGCCAGGGCAAATTCCCGGGGAGGAGCTGTGGCTCACTCCACCTGAGGCACCAGAGCCAATGCTCAACATGCCAGAGCCAGGCCATATTCCCGGGGAGGAGCTGTGGCTCACTCCACCTGAGGCGCCAGTGCCAATTCTGAACTGGGCAGAGCCATGGCAACTTCCCGGGGAGGAGCTGTGGTTCACTCCACCTGAAGCACCCCAAGCCGAGCCATGGCATGACCCCAAAAACTGGATCCCGCTATCTTCGCCCAGGTTTAATTCACCGTGGTCCAGCTCATCATCGTCTTCCGAGTCACTAGTGCCAACTTATCCGGACTCTCCAGTGACAACTCCGGAGCCTCCCTTGACAAGTTCTCCGGAGCCTTCCGTGCCAAATCCCACGAGTAGCATCCCGGCACCTCCCGGAGACTCCCCTTCTTCTCGTGACTCGGAGGAACGTACAATTCACCACCACCACCACGTGCACCATCACTCCCACCACCACGTGCACCATCATTACAAGACTTCCCGCACCAAGAAACGTTCCTGGTCAACGAGAAAACCACCCAGGCCAAAGCCGCCCTTCCCCCCGGCACCGCCCTTCCCGCCTTCAGTGCCGGAACCATTCGCGGGTTACATTCCTCCGCCCCTCTAAAAAATGAAAAAATATGAAAAAAATAGAAAAAATGAAAAAAGGCCAAAAAAATGGCACCAAAAAAAATCACCAAGAAGCAACAAATACCACAACGTCAACACCAAGGCCTCCTCTTCCCTCTCCCCAGGAAAGGAGGTCCCTCAACACACACACCACAACCACCCAATCAACGTCAACACCAAGGCCTCCTCTTCACTCTCCCCAGGAAAGGAGGTCCCTCAACACACACCACAACCACCCAATGAACGTCAACACCAAGGCCTCCTCTTCCCTCTCCCCAGGAAAGGAGGTCCCTCAACACACACACCACAACCACCCAATCAACGTCAACACCAAGGCCTCCTCTTCCCTCTCCCCAGGAAAGGAGGTCCCTCAACACACACACCACAACCACCCAATCAACGTCAACACCAAGGCCTCCTCTTCCCTCTCCCCAGGAAAGGAGGTCCCTCAACACACAAGAAACACATCAACATCAACACCAATAGCCACAAAAAACAATAGCCACAAAAAAACAATAGCCACAAAAAACAATAGCCACAAAATAAACAATACCCACAAAAAACAATACATATAAAAAATAACAGCCACAAAATACAATACCCACAAACAACAATACCCACAAAAACAATATCCACAAAAACAATAGCCACACAAAACAATATCCACAAAAAACAATAGCTACAATAACAATACCCACAAAAATAATAGCCACAAAAACAATACCCACAAAAATAATCGCCACAAAAACAATATCCACAAATACAATACCCACAAAAACAATACCCACAAAAAACAATACCCACAAAAAACAATACATATAAAAAATAACAGCCACAAAATACAATACCCACAAAAAACAATACCCACAAAAACAATATCCACAAAAACAATAGCCACACAAAACAATATCCACAAAAAACAATAGCTACAATAACAATACCCACAAAAATAATAGCCACAAAAACAATACCCACAAAAATAATAGCCACAAAAACAATACCCACAAAAATAATAGCCACAAAAACAATACCCACTAAAACAATACCCACAAAAATAATAGCCACAAAAACAATACCCACAAAAATAATAGCCACAAAAACAATACCCACAAAAATAATAGCCACAAAAATAATAGCCACAAAAACAATACCCACAAAAATAATAGCCACAAAAAACAATACCCATAAAACAATAGCCACAAAAACAATACCCACAAAAATAATAGCCACAAAAAACAATACCCACAAAAAACAATACCCACAAAAAACAATACCCATAAAACAATAGCCACAAAAACAATAACCATAAAAACAATACCCAAAAAAACAATACCTACAAAAACAATAGCCACAAAAAACAGTCGCCATAAAAACAATAGCAACAAAAACAATAGTCAAAAAAACAATAACCCAAAAAAAAACACCCATAAAACAATAGCCACAAAAACAATAGCCAAAAAAACAACAGCCATAAAAACAATAGCCCCGTGGAATGATGATCACCTTCTTTGCGCGTCTCTCCCCTCCTTTATCACGCCCTTGTCACTTCTCATCTTCTCTATCGTCATCTCATCTTCCTCTCATGTCATCCTCATCAAGGGAACGCCCACAAAGCTCGCGCCGTGATCAAGTCGATGAATTAGGATGGCAAGAGGGCCTGCATGGAGAGTTGCTCGATGAAACCCCCGAGGCTGGCGTCGTAGGGTGGGGACAACATTTCACCAGTGGCGTAGCAAGGGGGGGGGGGGGCACGCGGTAGGGGGCAGCAAATAATAAATAGCCTTTCATTCCTTAATTGCAGCTATTTTCTTTATTATATGGAAATCTGAATCATTAGTTTTCCTTTATTTTCCTTTTTGCATGCATGTGTTTTATATTTTAGACATTTTTTCATTCTCAGTAAAAGAAAATGAAAATTACTGTAGATGTTTTACCTTGGGTGTGAGGGGTGCCAAGCTAACAGCTAACCTGCTAACCTGCGGCTTTTCCGATACCCTACGCCCCTGTCCACCCAGCAGTGAGTGGGTACCAGGTATTAATCGGGGGTTGTGTCCCTTCTCCTATAATTCCTTCCCCCTCCTGTCTCTCTCCGGCATATGACCACAGATGTTGCGCCGACTAAACGAAACTTTCCAACTTACCCAATATTCGTCAAATAAACTGGAGACGAAACTCAGAAATTCAACGTTGCTAGAGGGAATGTGAGCGGCAGCGTTGATATGGTGGGTGTATAGGACCACAAATTTCGTCTATGCAGCGCCCCGTGACAGCCTCATTTCCCGGTACCTCTCCGTCACCTCCCACACATGAGAGGGATGGTCGGCTCGCGTTCATTTTTGCTTATTTCTGCTCTCTTACCCGGACTCGTTAATTCCTGCTTATTTTATCTTTTCCTGAGGGCACTGTCGATGATACACTGTCTATTCTGTAACGTATCATTAATCAGAGTTCTAGGAGCAGCAAGTAGCGGGATTTTTTAATTATTGTTTACTTTTTTTGTGCCCTTGAGCTGTCTCCTTTGTTGTAAAAAAAAGAAAAGAATCATTTGTATATCTTCAAAGACTCGGTTCTGTAGGTTCTCCTCCATTTGTCTTTGTATTTATCTTTCTCAATATTTTCTCACCTGTAAAACGATGGCTTCTGTTCTCGGATATGCTTGATCTAGTACATCCATTTTTGTTACAGTAATGGAGGCAATTCAAGGGCAAAATACAGAATAAACAAACAATTCTCTCCTCCCGAAATTGACCTCTCTTTCGGCCACTCCCTTGAACTCTTTTTTATAGGAGCAGTGATTAGCGGGCTTTTTTTTCATTATTGTTTCCTTTTTTTGCCCTTGTGCTGTTTCCTTTGATGTAGAAAAAAAAATCAGATAAAAAACATTGCTGAGATTACGTGACTTTTTCTGCGAGTCATCTCTCTCCGTGACTTATTTTTCTTTGTCTCAGGCCGTAACATGTCTCGCGAGCTGCACGTTTTCCGATAAGTCTGCAGGTCGTATCCGTTGTCTAGGGTACACATATCACGTCCCTGCACTTTAAGGGGTCACGTCTAGCCTCGACATCATCATCATCATCATCATCATCGTTTAACGTCCATTTATTCCCTATGGTGGGGTTGGACGGGATATGAGCCTCCTCCACTGTTGCCGGTCCATAGCCATTTCTTCCGTGATGTTCAGTCTCCTCATATCTTCCTCCACGTCTATAGCCTCGACAGCGCCTCTCATCTCTGGAACCCTTGACTGTGACTCGATCTGCTCCCAAGGGCACCACCGTATGAGGACCCGTGTTATGCTCTTTTGTTTTATCTTTGTTTCTATCTCGTATATCTTTAGGGGTCTCGGTTTGAGTTATTTGTCTGTCTTTCTGTTTGCCTGTCTGTCTGTCTGTCTGTCTGTATGTGTGTATGTATGTATGAATAAATGTCTTAAGTTAAAATCTGCATGTCTGTCCGTCTCTCTCTCTCTCTCTCTCTCTCTCTCTCTCTCTCTCTCTCTCTCTCTCTCTCTCACACACACACACACACACACACACACACACACACACACACACACACCACACACACACAGACACACACACGCTCACTCCCCTCCCCCCCACACCCGGACTCTCCTCCTCCTCCTCCTCCTCCTCCTGCTCCTCCTCCTCCTCTCTTAGCGCCGAGCAAACGTGTTCCCTTAACGTGAATGAGTCTTTGGAGGAGTAACTGTTTCCCGCCTCAGGTCAGGAGGACGCGGACAGCATACTGACGCAGGAGCTCCTGACGGCAGGCCTTGTGCGGAGGAGCTTCCCGAACCTGCGTCACGTCCCCCTAGTTAACGAGTGAGTGCAGGGGAGAGGGAAGGAGAGAGAGAGAGAGAGAGAGAGAGAGAGAGAGAGAGAGAGAGAGAGAGAGAGAGAGAGAGAGGAGGGAAGGGAAGAAAGGAGGATGTTAGGTAAGGGAAAGAAGTGGGCGAAGAAGGAAAGTGCTGGGGAGGAAGAGAGGAATGGAAGGGAAGAAGGGGAATGGGTAAAGAAGATGAAATAAAGAGAGAGAGAACAAGGCCAGAACCAAATGTATTACTAGAAGATTTAGCAATATCACATAACATAAACTATACTTCCTGTTCCCTTCAATCCTCCCAATTATCCCTCCTTCCTTCGCTCCCTCTCTCCCTTCCCTGTCTTCCTCCCTCCCTCCGTCTCATTGCTCAACACTGCATCATGAAAAGCCAATATCTGCATGACGTGAGGAAGTGCTCTATCGATAATGTTACTGAATTATGTGCCTCACTAATTACGGCTTCCCTCTTCTTTTTCTTCTCGTTTTTTATTGTTATTATTTTCGCTTCTCTTTTCTCCCCTCCACCTCCTCCTCCTCCTGTTTCTTTTGATTCTGCTCTTGTTCCTGTTCCTGTTTCCCCCTCCTTCTCCTCCTCCTCCTCCTCTTCTTCCTTCTGTTTCTTTTGATCCTGTTTTTCCCTCTGTTCTTGATTGTTATTCCTCCTCCTCCTCCTTCTTTTCCTCCTCCTCCTCCTCCTCCTGCTGTTTTTTTCTGTTCCTGATCTTGTTTCTGTTCTTGCCTCTTCCTCCTCCTCCTCGTCTTTTTCCTCCTCTTCACCATTCCTCATTTCTTATTCTGTTCCAATTAGCGTTCTTCTCCTCCACTCTCCTTCCTTCCCCACTGTCCTCCTTCCTCTAATTACTCCTTTCCTTCTTTGGACCTCCTTCACCTCTCACTCCTTCCTCCTTCACGTCTAATTCTCTCGCATTCCTCATCCTCTTCACTCTCTTCCACCTCTTTGTGTTAAACGGCCCTCTGCTCTCCCCTCTCACCCTCTCCTCCTTCCCCTTGCTCCTCTAACTCCTCTTCCAACTTCTCCAACTCTCCCTCTTCTCCCTCCTCCTTAAACACTTCCTCCTGCTCCTGCAACTCTCTTAACTTCTCCTGCTTTTCTTTTTCCTTCTGCAGCGAGGGGGACTTTCTGAAAGGGTGGTGGCGGGGGCTGGAGTGGAGGGCAGACAGTCGGTACGCAGCCTTGGTCGCTCGGGCCGTCGCTATCCACCTTCCCGCCCTTTCCCGCCTCCACTATGAACTGCTTAGCTTCGACAACGCCTTCCTCAACTATAGACCGAGCTTCTTCAATCAGCGGACCCTTGTGGCGAGGTGAGGACAACGGGAATTGGAGAAATGGGAGTGTTTGTGTGTTTGATGAATAGTGAAGAGTAGAGGAATGGATAGGATAGAATGGGGCTTGTTGGTGGTTAGTGTGACTGGTGGTTAGGGATGATGTAGGTGATGATAAGCAAAGTAATGATGGTTTAATGGTGAATTAAAAGTTAGCTGCTGAGTTTATTATGGTAAATGACCGAGAAAAGTGAAAGAAAAAGGGTAGAGTTTGTTTAAAAGAAGGGTGTTTGTCAATGTGTGATAAATGTGAAGATGGTTGACTAACTTAAGCAACGAAGGGTAATGTAATAAGCAAATGTAATGGAGAGTAAGAAAAAGGTAAACAGTGGAGATGATTTAAATGTGATAGAAGGGACAGGGTAGTGTGAAATTAAATGTAAACATAACGCTACAAGTTTAAGACGAATCTCACCCTTAATCCGTCTATTTGTTTATTCTTCAACAATTCCAACTTGTTTCCCCATCAATAAACCGTTTTCCGCTATACCTGTAGACTCGCATGCATGGCGAAGGCAAAAAAAATACAGTAAAGCATCAACAAAACGATACAAGTTTCATATGAATGTCACCCTTTATTTGTCTACTTGTTTAATCTTCAACAATTTTAACTTATTTTCCCTTCAATTTACCCGTTTTCTGTCATAGCCTCAGCCTCGCACGCACGGACGAAATTAGACAAACCGAAGTGAGACAAGTAAATAGGTATAAAAGGTAGAGAAGATTAAAAAGATAGAAAAGGTATAGAAAAGGTATGGGAGGTAAAAAGAGGCATAAAAGGCATAAGTATAAAAGGTATGAGAAGGTATAAACAAAAGTCGTCAGGTTTCAGATGAACTCGACCTCTTGGCCCCACGTGCAGCTGGTGAAGAAGCCGTCCTACGCCGTGATGGGCCTCCTCGCCCTCCTCGGGGACCGCCAGCTGCGCGTCCGCCTGCACGGCCTCGATGACAGGTGAGCATCGGCGTGGAGGTGGGAGGGGCAAGGGAGTGGACACTGTGAGGGGCGCCGGGAACTGAGCAGGGCGGGTAACCTTTATTCCTGGTGTTAAACGTAGGTGTTGGGTCAAGATGAGTAGGTAGAAGATGTTAGTGAGGTAAAGGGAGAGTTTGGTGTTATAGAGAATAGTTAACTGAAGGGAATGGTCAATATAGTGTGATTGAAGGACAGTTTGGTATTATGGAAAGCAGACAAAGAGAACGTTAAATATGGTAAAGTAGAGGAACAGTTTGGTATTATAGAAAATGAATATAGAGAAGTGGAGGAAAAGTTTGGCATTATAGAAAGTGGTTAGCTGAAGGGAACGGTGAATTTAGTGTGGTGGAAGGACAGTTTGGTATTATGGAAAGCAGACAATCAAAGAGAACGTTAAATATCGTAAAGTAGAGGAACAGTTTGGTATTATAGAAAATGATTAATTGAAGGGAATGTTGAGTGTGGAGTGGTGGAGGGACAGTTTGGTATCGTAGAAAATGGGAAAGGAACGTTATGTCTGTCGCTGTCTGTCTGTCTCGAAAATGGGAAGGGAACGTTTGGTCTTATGTCTGTCGCTGTTTGTCTGTCTCGAAAATGGGAAGGGAACGTTAAGTCTTATGTCTGTCGCTGTCTGTCTGTCTCGAAAATGGGAAGGGAACGTTAAGTCTCATGTCTGTCGCTGTTTGTCTGTCTCTCTCTTAAGCTTACACATACACACATACGTACATACACGCACACTCTGTTTATCATTATTTTTTCACGATGGCGGCGGTGGTGGTGGTGGTGGTGGTGGCGGCAGAACAATGGACCGCGGGCAGTAACTCTTCCTCAGTGTCGAAAGAAAGAAAACGTTGCATGGCTCGGACCGTAGATTTTTTTTTTTTTTTTTTTTTGCGGCGGTGTGTCGAGGTTCTTTACAATGATTATTCGTGATGATGAGCGAGTATTATGCGTCCACTCGTTCTAATATTCATACACTAACATTTGATTCTTGGAAGGGATGTCTGTTCGTTCATTATTCATTGATTCACGGAGTCGGTTTTAAATGCGGTTTATCTCAGCATCCCAATATTTTTTTTTTATTGTTTCGTATTGATTATTTGCTTGTTTGTTTTGTTTTCAATTTGATTATTTCTTTGTTAATTTCTCCTTTCTGTTCTTTAAATCGAATCGTAGTGCAACAATGTGTTCGCAAAAATATGTAAAAATATGTATTTAAACAGTAGCCTCTTGTCTCTGTCCTAGTTAGATCTTAGTTAAATTATTCAAAACTATATTGAAACCAGGTCATATAACTATAGGATAAGTAGAGTGAATTGTTTAATGAATCAATGAAAGCGATATATATCCTTAACCAAGCAAGAGAGCCACCATTTCAGCGCAAGAACTGGAAAGATAGTTTTGTGTGTGACGGAGTGCATGCATCATACGCTCCCTCCCTCCCTCCCTCTCCACAGGCTGTCGGTCATCGCTTCCTGCCGCCACTGCCGCCCAAGCCAGGGAAGTCATGCGAATAGGCGGAGCGCGATGGACCAGTCAGGCGGCGGCGATGCGGAAACCAGCCACGACTTGCATGTTTATTCTGACGACCACAACCCTCCGGAAAGGCGGGCTGACGGGGCGGAGAGAGATGTGAACGAGGGAAAGAACAAAAACGAAGAAGAGAAGGCGAGTGAGGAAGAGGAGGAGGGGGACATGGAAGAGAGGAAAAATGAAGAAATGTCAAGTGAGAAAGAGGAAGAGAGGGAAAACGAAGAGAGGGCGAGTGAGGAAGAGAAGAAAAACGAAGACGAGAACCCGATCGAGGAAGAGGAGATGGACATAGCAAAGGCAATTGAAAAAGATGAGAAAAAAGAGCCAGGAACAGAACCAGCCAGATCCAACATTCC